>NW_027096898.1:0-20000 GCF_019320115.1 Miscanthus floridulus
AATAAGCATTGTTATTTGATATCACCTCTCTTTTGTAGCTATATGTGAGAATTGATTCTAAAGACTTACATATGGTGTGCATCAGGTTTTGTCCTTAAAATCGGGTGTTACACAACATGAGCCGGAATTGGCCACAAGATTTGTATCAGAAAGTGGCACAACGCATATGTCGTGGCTTGTGTTTTGAGTTGGTACTCACGAATCTGGACTCATCTGTATCAGAACTCTGGAGCTTTCAAAATATTTGGTCAACGGCTGCTTACGCACCATGGTTGTCATCCTAAACCTACTATTTATTCATATTTTTATTATGTTGGAATGCATTGAAAATTTTAAAGTTCCGTACCAACACACGGGCATCTGCTAGTCATAGTTTAAGGTTGAAAATCAAACTAGCGTGCAAGTTAAAGGGTGAAAAATATGCCTTAGCCTAATTTTTAATGCTTGCAACAGATTGATTACAATGCCAGGTTGCCAGCCAGCTAGCCGCAGCATCTGTAAAGAAAAAAACAATCGATTTCTACTATAACTCGGCATTTGGACAACACATGAAGCAAGCAGAATGCATACCACTGTATTTAGCATTACCAAAAACAAAAGACCATTTAAGCGTTTAGAGCACTTAGACGGGATACGTCTGTCTAGATAGTTAAACTCGAAAGTTCCCAGAACCCCAAAACTAACCAACCGCTATGTCAACTTACTCCAACATCCATACAAATTTGAGACAAGGAAAGTAACCCAGCTTTCTACACTACACAACATTCAGATTCTACAGAAGGAACCACTTCTTCTCCGCGCCATCAAGGTCACCCTTGTCTCCAATCATAGTAACCGTGAGATCAACTCCTCCAAAGTAGGTATCTCCTGGCTCTAAAGAAAGCAAAAAACAAATAAAAACAGTAGTTAGTAGACAATGATTTGCATAAGTAGAAACAAAAGTACACAAATGATTCTTACGTCACGTGGATGCTGAAGATAAGCCTTGAAGACTGAAGATATCGTGTCATTACAAATAGCATTCGTTTTGTCGCTTTTACCGCCGAGAACCATACCAATCACACCTTTCATGTCAAGGGCGGGCCCTCCTGACATACCCTTCATGGTAACACAACTCACTAGAATGGTCTCCATAACGCCCCGTGACCAGCGTTTGTGTTGTCGAACACCCCGCGACCGTGACTACAAACATAAGAGTATTCTATAAACTACAATTACAAGTCCAATTCACATGAATATATACAATCCATCATTAAATATACAAATTCCATACACATTGTTCTCAACGTCCTAGAGCTAGCCTTTCTGTCTCACGAAGGTGTTGGTACTGAGGATTTGTACCTAACTCAGACTCTCGGTCATGGTAGGCGCCTCTGACATGTACAATCTGGTCCAATATGAAGTTGCAAAGGTCGCCGACGAGCTCTAAGAGTTGGTCATCCTTGTATGGGTCTCTTTTCATTCCTTTCTCTTCTCTCCACTACAAGAAAACAAGTTTCGGTTTAGTATTTCATACCATTTACGAAGTTTTTATACTATGGGTGAAGAGGTTCAAACTTACCCTTAAGGGGTATCTCCTGTAGGCACCGGTGTTACCCATCATAGAACATATATAGTATCCACAATGTACACTCCCAGGCTTCTGCTTGGGGCACTGTGTGTTTTGCATATGAAAATATTTAGTAATGCTTTTGACAGCCATGTAACGGAGTACTGAAGAAGTAAGTTACACTTACCGCACATAGTGTTTTTATAGCCAGCTTTTCCTTCCTTGCTGGATCATGCCTTCCATGATGATTAGTGACATAGAACCTAAATGCCCTGTTCGAATTATTTTAGCAAATACAACTTGTTAGTATCCAAAAGTGAACGTTACAAGTATGTATACAAATATATAAGCTAATGAGGATTGTTGATATGTATACGTCTTGAGAATCGATATGAAGTCTTTGTATGTCACCGTGTCCTTATCTAATGAATCAAAGACCCATGCCATGCTCCTCCCGACATCGACGGCTATACAAATCCAGTGGTTGCTGCATGGATTTAATCATAGAACTAGATAAGCCCTTTTGCATCGAATGAAATATATCGAACAAAGCTTTAAGTATAGAGTTGAGCTTACTCGAAGTTGTATGGTAGCCATATAGTAGAGTGGTGTTGGAGATTTTTGAAAGCCAAGGCAATGTATGCCGCAACCTTAAGGGACTCCTCCCTTAGCTTCGCACTACGGATGCGCTCTTTCTCCCGAAGAGTCTTTGCAGCTGCTAGCTCTTTGGCATCCAGTGTCCACCATTTAGGGTAATTAAAATTTGTTTGGGCTATAGCTTGAGGGTCTACATACCCGGCTTTCACACTTGGCATTTGTTTGACAATGTGCACTTGCATTCTACAAATCACGGCGTGGGTTAGTTACAACATAATTCAAAGATTACATTCATATCATATCGGGAGGACAAGGACTTACAGGCACCACGTGCGAATTAGATTCATCTCCATTTCTCCCAGGTGAAAGCATGTGTGCATGTCATTGAAGTCAAAGACAATTTTCCCGGCTGGGCTTCCAAATGTGCCGGTGGGAAAGCATGCTTGTATGATATCTATGCTCGTTGGGAGAACACGCAAGTACCAATCATGGAACCTTCTCATTCCAAGTGGTAGGCGCTGGATGTCCCAGTTTGGTAGGAAGGGCTTGCCTCTTTCATATTTTTTTGGGCAATCCTTTGACCATTCGATGGCATCAACATTTGGATACTGCTTTGCAATTTGGTGGAGTTTGCTACTGACGGCCTCCTCAGAACCCCGTGATGGGACTTTTTTAACTTGGTTTTCAGGCTTGAACTGATCATGGGAATACCACTTGGATACCGATGAGACGTCTTTGATCGGAACATAAACTGGCCTTATGTTGATTGGAATCTTCTTTCGGAGTTCCCATTTAGGCACGTCCTCATCTTCTTGTGCATCACCTTCTTCAGGAGACACTCGTTGTTCATGTATCGGTTGTGCTTGTTGAGAAGACTATGGCATCTCATGATGCACTTACCCGGTACGAGCTGGAGAAGGTTGTGGCATCTCATCAGGCACATGCTCGATAGGAGGCGGGGAAGAATGTGGCATCTCAGGAATGTGGGGGTCACGAGACGGTGAAAATATCTCCCCGTCCTCAACAACTCGCTCCAAATTTGGGAGAGGGAGAGGCGGCGAAGAAGCAGTCAATATAATGTCCCGTTTGTGCCAGAGGATGAACTGCCCCATAACGTCTCCGAGTAACACCAGCCCCTCGGGAGTTGCGTAGTCTATCCTCCACTGCATGAACTCAGGGCTTCACTGTATGCACCTCGACCCTAGTGTATTCCGACGGTATCTTATTATTGTGGTGTAAGCCACCGGGAGGATGTGCCACACCCGTTGCCACCTCCATCACAGTGTTCTGCCGGCCGCTGAGAAACACCAAGGTGCAACTAGTAGGTTCCCGTATGAGATCGACTAGGGTTGTGGCTGCAGTGGAACCTTGGCTGCTAGGAACTTTCGGAGGGCTGCCTAACTAATGCCAGTTCTCCTGGCGGCGTCACTAATATACGTGGCTCCGTAGACATTCCTTGCTCCTCCAGCGCCTTCGCAACTAGAGCCTTCACTTGGAGCTAAAGACTAGTCTCCCGGTCTCGGCCATGTTTCTTGTACATGTGCCTGTCCTCTTCGAATCCTTGCTTCCAGGTCATCCTTTTCCCTAGCCCCCTGGTGCGGCCTGTGTGCTCCTTGTTTCCCAAGCCAAGGCTAAGCTCGTCCCTCTCTCTGGAAGGATTGAATGAGCCCATCTCTTTGTCTTCAGCATATTTCAGTATCCTTGATACCGCCTCTTGGGTCTCCGGCTTATCAAACTTAAGATTACTGCCGGATGGTTCTGTACTCCTCGCATATATCCAGTTCCTTGAGCGTACCTTCAAGTTCGTCACATCGATATTCCCAGCAGCTGCGGCCTCTTCATCCATCTTCCTAAATTGCTCTTCCTTGGCATAGTAGCCACCAGGGCCTAGATGATGGTGGTGTTTGTTCCTCTTCGCCAGCTCGGTGTTACGGGCACTGAGCTCCAATGCCTCTGCTGAAGTCTTCTGAGCCACGAGCTCCTCCCATTGACTAGGAGTTATTTTGCCGAACTCGTTGAAGGGAGTTAACCCCTTTTGGATATACTTCGTGTTGAGCTCCGACCTCCAACGTCGAAATGACTCTCCCATCATCCTGATAGCATTTTTTTTACCAATTCGTGCTTACCCTCCGGAAATCTAAAATTGACCTTCAGATGCCTATCCCATAGTGCATTCTTTATGTTCTCTGGTACCTCTTTCCAGTTAGGGATTGCTGGGTTCAATTTATCTCTTACTAGGGCCCTGATCACATTACGGAATCGTCCTCTTAATTCCTTCGGCTCAAGGATCTCCCCTACTGGCCCAACCTCCGTTATCAAATAGCAAGCCTTATCTGGATATATATTTCCTTTTCTATCCCCTCGTTTCCTCTTAGGCTTGGTAGTCGTGGTTGTGTCTTGAGTTTGTTGAGCAGAGCCATCGTGATCCGTCTCTATGGTTGTTGCCTCTGCTCTCCTTTCCTCTACTCCGTCTTGTCCAGCGAGATGTCGCGGACGTCGACGTCGTCTTTTCTGAGTTTCAGGAGGGACCTGTATATAGGACAGGTCAAAGTGCTAGCAGAGGTAACACAGCCAAAGTTTTAGCAAAATTTACATGCTAAGGCTTCTTCCCTACCTCCTCGTTCGGGTCAAAATCCTTATCCAAATCTTCCTCCGTTGGCCTCCTTCTTGCTTCAGGTGGGAAAGGATCCTCGGGACTTTCATATCCCTCTTCTAACTCATCATCCTCTTCTTCTTCGCCTTCAGCAGCCTCTCCTTCGGGGCCTTCCTCCTCGTCACACTCCTCCTGAGTAAGCATCACTTCTAGATCCTTTTCTACCTCGTTATCGAACTGTTCCTGAGTAAGCTGGTCCTCTAGTGCTTGCTCCTCAAGGATTGACTGCTCATCATGCTCGGGGCATCGAGCTGCACTGTCTGTTGTCCGCGACATTATTTCGCGCTTTGTTCTAAAAGATGCAAGAAAGTGTGCTTTAGGTACGCGAGAAGGTATAAGAAATCAAAAAGCTCTATAAACCAAAGTAGTCCTATAAAACAACAATATAAAAACGAGAAGTAGCAGTGGTAGAGGCCTCAGAAACATGTCAATCATCATCTGATCTTGAACTTGGAGCATCAAGGCATCATAACAGAGAAGAGAGGAGAAGGTAATGTAGGGGCGGCTGCTAATGATGCCAAGTTCCTCACAAGTTCTTGATCATCAGCTCATATTCCATATAATGTATGGACTTGGACAATTTCATCATCGGCAAAACAAAGGAGAGGAGAGGAGAGGGGAGATTTGGCAAAAAAAAAGCAACAGCTGCTTAACAAACATAGAGAGGAAAAGGTGTAAAAAAAGCAGCTGCTGCTTCCCAAACATAGAGGATAGGAAAGGCGGCAAAAATAGAGGAGAGGGGAGATTTGGCAAAAAAAAAGCAGGTGCTGCTTCCCAAAAAAGCAACAGCTGCCATACTGACTTTGCTCGATCACACATGAACATCATATGCTTAATATCTTCTGAACCTAATAGGCAGATTGGACAATCAGAAGTAGTAGACAGTAGTAGTAGGGAAGTAGTAGAATTAGTTGACAGAAGTACAAGTAGTTGATAGAAGACAGAAGTAGAAGTAGTAAACAGTAGTATTAGGGAAGTAGTAGAGTAGTAGTAGAAGTAGCAAAAGCTGCTTAGGAGAGGAGAGGAGTAGAGTGGAGTAGAGGAGAGTATAGTAGTAGAGTAGTAGTAGGAGTAGCAAGTAGTAGTAATAGGAGTTGTAGGAGACCAGCCAGTAGCCAGCAGCCAGTAGTTGATAGAAGATAGAAGTAGAAGTAGTAAACAGTAGTATTAGGGAAGTAGTAGAGTAGTAGTAGAAGTAGCAAAAGCTGCTTAGGAGAGGAGAGGAGTAGAGTGGAGTAGAGGAGAGTATAGTAGTAGAGTAGTAGTAGGAGTAGCAAGTAGTAGTAATAGGAGTTGTAGGAGACCAACCAGCAGCCAGCAGCCACTGGTACCAGCCAGCAGCCAGCAGCCAGCAGCCAGCAAGCCCGATACTGCCTAATAAGTAGAGTAATAGTAGGAGCCAGCAGCCAGCAGCCAGCAAGCCCGATTACAGCCAGCCAGCAGCATTCAGGTACCAGGTAGATCACAACATTAGGTAGATCACAGCATCAAGTAGTTCACATTCAGAAAATAGCACTGAAATTGAAACTGAAATGAGCACTAAAACTGAACTGAAATGAGCACTAAAACTGAACTGAAATGAGCACTGAAAATTAACTAAAATGAGCACTGAAACTTAACTGAAATGAGCACTGACACTTAGCTGAAATGACCACTATCCAGTTTTTAGAAATTTAATAGTACTGACACAACACTACAGACACTTAGCACTTAGTTAGATAGGCTAATTATTTCTATTTTCAAAAAACAAAAAGAAGACGCAAAAGGGACATGAAACAAATGCACTGCAACTTTCTTGCCGGTTGGTAGCTTGCAAAGTTCGCCAGCAACGAGGAATCTAGAAGATTTAGAGCCAATCCATCAAGCGATGGAACGAAGTTCAGCGACTGTCGGCCACCTTGGAAGCCAGGAAATGCAATGGGGTGAAGAGGCGAGGGTAGCAGCGCGCACGAATCAACTCATTTCTCAATTTATTTACCTATCGTAATGCATGTGACTATGTGAGCCATTAACATGGAACATGGTTTAATTTGTCATCACTGACAATAAACAAGGCAGTCTTGGTCTGTCAGAGTTTGAGGTCTCAAGTGGTGCTTACATGCACTTCCATATTTCTGTCTGGCTCCGGCCAGCTACGGGTGCCTATCGCCGACTGCTGCAGCAAGTGAAAACGGAGGTAGAAATTCCATGCCACAACTGTACCGCTTAGGAGACGTCCATGAACCATGAACGCGTAGACTACGTTTAGCTTTCTTTCTTGTTTCTGGTTAATTATAAGGAGATAAAGACTTTCAGCTGCGACCAACAAACCTTGTTGATCGTGGTTGCTAAATACAGACAAAGAAACCATACACACTGTACTGGTACAGCACTACACGGCCATAACATGCTGGAAGGAAGGTCATTAGCTGATAGGTCAGCATGACAATAGAGTACTAAACACAAATCTCTATTCTATCATGTTTCTCCTGACCTGATACTCTGCTAGTTAATGCGAACTATCTGATCTCTCCCATCTCAAGACCTATCATCTCAAGGAAATGCAATGGGGTGAAGAGGCGATGGAGAAGTAAAGGGACTATTGGGCTGTGGCAAGAAAGTCACGACCTATACTTTAGCTGACGAACATTATTTGACACACTGCAGGAAGAGGGGGAAACATGCACCTGACTCACGCTTAGCTCCACTAGAAGAGAGCGCCATCAACCGAGCGCTAAAAACTGCCCAGGACCGTCCAAGGGAGCCAATTTTCCAACCTTACGAGGGAGGCGAAAGAATTCTACAACCTATACTCATGGGAGGTTGGCTTCGGAATTAGGATCGGAAGAAGCAGAATAAACGACAACAAGTATAGGACTAGGCAAGACCTTGTGTTTCATGTGAGGTAGGTACGTGTGCTAAGCTAGATAAATAGTAACAGTAAGTATTCCTCACAAAAAGGAGCAATCAATGACAAAACTTGAATTACAGGGGTGGTGCAGGAATAAGAGATTGAGCTGCGACATGCAGAACAGGGTGCAGGGCAATGGTGAGGCTTCTCCGAACTAGCGACCATGGGTGGTACATAAGCCGTGTCAACAACCACCACAACCATCCGTGCTCGCAAACATATGGGGGAGAACAAGCAATGGCCATCACACAGTGAAATAGATCCAATGACAAAAGAATTCATCTGGAAATTGCGAGAAAACAATGTACCGATAGGGCGTGTGTGCAGCATCCTCGGTGTGCACGGTAACAATGTACCGATAGGAACTGAAGACAAGAAGAAGGTTAAGGGACGGAACAAACCTGAGTTGAGGGCCGGGTCGTCGGCGTGCGGGGGCGGGCGCCGGGGGCCGGGCGTGGGTCGCCGGGGGTCGGCACGCGGGGGGCCGGGCGCGGGACGCCGGGGGTCAGCGTGTGCGGGGGGCGGGCGCCGGGGACCGGGTGCGGGTGTCGGCGTGCGGGGGCGGGCGCCGGGGGCTGGGCGCGGGACGCCGGGGGTCGGCGCGCGGGGGAGGGCGCCGGGGGCCGGGCGCGAGACGCCGGGGGTCGGTGCGCAGGGGAGGGCGCCGGGGGCCGGGCGCGGGACGCCGGGGTCGATGCGCGGGGGAGGGCGCCGGGGGCCGGGCGCGGGACGCCGGGGGTCGGCGCGGGGGGCGGGCGCCGGGGGACCGGGTGCGGGTGTCGGCGGGCACGGGACCGGCGGCGGAAACCCTAGGCAGCCTGACGGCGTCGGAGGAAGAAGACAGCGCCCAGACGATGACTCCCGTGCGCTTCCCTCCTATTTATACTAGGTACCATTTGTAGGGGCGGTTCCTGATCCAGCCGCCCCTATAAATTGTAGGGGCGGTTCCTGATCCAACCGCCCCTACAAATATCTTTTTTAAAAATTATAAATTCTATATTTTTATATCATAAAAACACAAAGTAATATAAAAAAATTGTGTATATACACAAATATAATATTTTTTATTATTCTATATATGAAGAAATATATATATAAACAATTGTAGTCAAAACAATATAGAAAACAAAAAAAAATAAAAATTAAAAATTTGAATTTTAAAAATTTTGAATACAATTTTATGACGTTAAATGAAATAAAATGAAAATGTTGTAAACATAAAAGTTGTATAACTCATCAACATGTACAACTTTTATTTTGGTCATCTTGTCATGTGACTTTGTTTGAACGATTCAAATTTTGAAATTCAAATAATTTTAACTTGAAACAATATTTTGAAAGAGTAAATGATTTCACATGAAAAACTCATGAATACCAAAGTTGTAGAACTCATCAATATGTACAACTTTTATTTTGATCATATTTTCATTTGACAAAATTTGAACAGTTCAAATTTTGAATTTCACTAAATGGCAACTTCAAACAAGATTTTGAAACCTTAAATGATTTCAACAATAAAAGTCGTGAACAAAAAAGTTGTTGAACTCCTCACTATCTACAACTTTTATTTTGGTCACTTTTTTATGTGACAAAGTATTAGTAAACATTGTTCATAAATTCACATGACTCATAGTTTCATGAACTATACGAGAAACATGTTGATTTGTGAACAATGTTTACTATCACTTTGTCAGATAAAGAAATAATCAAAATAAAAGTTATAGATCTTGATGAGTTATACAACTTTGGTATTCATCACTTTTTCAGCTCAAATACATTTAGTGGTTGAAAATCTCGTTTGAACTTATCATTTTTTTAAATTTGAAAATTTGAAGTGCTCAAACTTTGACAAATGAAATTTTGTAGTAATAAAGTGGATGTTCAAATAGAGTCATCTGGATGTTGCAAAGGGTAGTCTCACACACATGCATAAAATGTAGTCTCATACACATACAAAAATATGTAGTCTTACACACGTACATAAATATATAGTCTCACACGCATGCATAAATGAAGTCTTACAAACACACACTTACACAAACACTCCACGTTCAACAACTAGCTAGCCCGCTGTAACGAATTTCCCTTTGACACCTTTTCGTTCCCATGGCATTATGTCTTTGGGGAGGTTCTTTTCCACAACACTGATCTTCTTAGGAAAGTCTATGAATAGCGGCATCTCATCGTACTTATTGTAAGCTTCAACATCATCCACGCCATCGACTCCAATAATGTGTTGTTTCCCGGAGGCAACCACGTGCTTTGTCTTCTTCTTCGGGGGGAGGTTACTTTGTGGGTCAGACATATAGAAAACCTGTGCGACACATGAAGCGAGCACCCAAGGGTCATCTTGGTAGCCTAGATTCTTGAGGTCCAGGACTCTCAATCCGATCTCGTTCAGTTGGTGTTGTTTGATCCAGCGGCATCGAAACAGGGCCACCGTTATATCCCTTCCATAGTCAAGTTCCCATATCTCTTCAATGATGCCAAAGTATTGGATCTTTCGCCCTAATCCATCGAGAGCCTCTATTCGAACGCCGCTGTTTTGGTTCACATATTTACTATCCTTTGCGTGGGTATAGTACGTGTACCCATTGATGTCATAAGCATTCCAAGATGTCACTTGTCTCGATGGCCCCTCCGCCAACCTACTGATGGTAATAGAGTCTATGGTTTCTTCAGGCGGTATGTTTTGGTCCTTCAACCATGTAGTTAGTCGTTGCTTGTGCTGTTTCATGACCCAATCATCCGAACGGCCATTTCTCTAGCCAAGTGTTCATCAATATACGGTTGCATCAGTTGTGTACTCTGCAAGACACTGTAATGCGCCCGACTCACCTCTTTGTAATCATGGTCGATGAACACTTTTCTACCACTGGTGCCCTTCCCAGCCAGCCTACCCTTGTGACAAGAATCGGGTTTACCAATCCCTTTCTGTACTTTTAGGTACTCTTGACAGCACTCGACGACTTCTTCAGTACTGTAACCCTCTATCATGGAGCCCTCTGGGTATGCTCGATTATGCACGTATCGACTTAAAACCAACATGAACCGCTCATATGACCACATTTCATGCAAGTAGCAAGGGCCAAGCGCCTGTATCTGATGAACCATGTGAATCATGAGATGTGGCATTATATCAAAAAAAGTAGGAGGTAAACACATCTCCAGTTGGTTTTGTGTCTCCACCACAAATTCATGTAGGTCACTCAGCTCTTCCTTGCCAATCGTCTTCTGTGAGATCTTCGAAAAGAAGTAGCACATTCGGGTGATGGCCATTTTCAAGAACTCTGGCTTTATAGCCCTGATGGCAATAGGTAGAAACACTGTCAGCATCACATGGCAATCGTGAGCCTTGCAGTGTGTTATTGACAAGTCCTTCATCGACACTAGCTTCTTCACATTTGCTGAAAACCCAGTCGGGACTTTGATCCCCCTCAGGAAAGTGCATATAGCTCTCTTCTCGCCTGGTGTTAGGTTGAAGCACACCGCGGGCAGAGTGTATTTTCCATTAGCCTCAGGTACCGAGTGAAGCTGTGGCATCATAGTTTAGCTGCACCATGTCTTTCCGTGCTTTCAGACCATCCTTTGACTTGCCTGTGTCCATCAAGGTAGCAATGAGACTCTCAAAGACATTCTTCTGCATGTGCATAGCATCAATGGCATGGGGGACCTCCAAGTCAGGCCAATAAGGTAGATACTGAAAGAAGATCGATTGTTTCTTGAAAGGTACGCCTTCGACAGGAGGTGTGCTTCTATCTCTGTTGGTCCCATCCAGATTCTTCTTTCCATAGACGACGCGTATGTTTTTCACCATTCTGTACACATGTTCTCCATTATGACGTCTCTCCGGAGGGGGTTCAATCTCTGGGGCGTTGTCATAAAATCTAAAGAACAATTTGCTGTGGTACTTGTGACTTATCTTTAAGAAGCGTCGGTTCCTTAGGTAAACTATCTTCTTGGATGCATCCAGGTACACCCATGTAGTACCATCCAAGCAAACCAAGCATCCCGTCTTCCCTTTGATCTGTCCAGACAAAGCAAACAGCGTGGGGTAATCATTGGTAGTAACAAATATTATTGCTCTACATATGAAGTCCTTCTTTCGGAATGCATCGTACATCTGCTCCCCATGCCTCCATAGCCTCTCCATTTCTTGCATCAAGGGCTCGAGGAATACGTCTATATCAATGCCTGGTTGTTTAGGGCTAGAAATAAGAATAGTGAGGAGAAGGTACTTTCTCTTCTGACACAACCATGTTGGAATGTTGTATATGGTTAAGATCACTGGCCATGTGCTGTGGTTGCTCATCCTCTCATTGAAGGGATTCATTCCATCGGTGCTCAGGCCAAACCGTACATTCCTTGGGTCATCGCTGAATTCTTTGTGCTTCTCATCAAACCTTTGCCACTGACTACAATCAGCTGGGTGTGCAATCTTATCATCATCCACCTTGCGCTCATCATCCCACCATGTCATGAGTGCGGCTTCTTTAGGGTTTAGGAACATACGTCTCAAGCGGTCGGTCACTGACAGGTTCCACATTACCAGGGCAGGAATTCTTCTCTGCTTTGCACGTTGCCTAATGGAGTGTCCTCTAGGGGCTGAGATTCTTGTACCACCTTTTTTGTACCCTTCTTATTCCTCTTTTTCCCCATGGATGGTTCGTCCCCACCGTAAAGGTCATTGTTCTTGTACCGGCTGGCCCCACACCGGGGACATTTATCCAATGACTTGAACGTTTCGCCATGAAAAAGTATACAGTGGTTGGGGCATGCATGTATTTTTTCAACCCCCATTGTCAATGGACTTATGACCTTCTTCGCTTGGTACGTGTTGGCGGGAACTGAGTTTGGTTGTGGCAGCACCCATGACAGGAGATGCAATAGATCATTGAAACTATAGTCTGACCAGCCGTACTTAGCCTTCAGGATGAGCAGCTCAAGCACAAAACGTAGTAATGTCCAATGTGTTGGACAACCCTTTTCAACACCATACACAGTCTCCTTCGATGCTTTTGTTACTCTTTTTAAATTTTCTAGACCTTTCGGGCTATTTAGTAAAATCTCTGGTCCAAGGGTTCGAATCATGTCATCTAAATCATCTTCAACTCCGACACGTGCTCCACCATCATTATTGGCACCACATTCGTCGTTACCATCCCAACCACCAGCATCACCACCTTGTTCATTGCCAAACTCAAAATCCATTCGTGCATCAAGCTCTGCTGAATATTGGGACAGGGATTCTATGGTTTCGTCGTCGTATTCCTCCTCATCCTCGTCGTTAACAATAACCGTTTCACCATGATGAATCCACACTGTGTAGTCCTCAACAAATCCTCGCATAATCAAATGTGATCTGATGATAGTCACATCTGTCCATGCCATACGGTTCTTGCAATCTTTACAGGGGCAAATAATTGTATCCTTATTCTCTTTCAATGTCGTTGCATGCTTCGTTGCGGCTTCAATAAATTTATCCACCTCTTCACGGAAACCTGCCTTGAACCTTAACGAACCATACATCCAAGAGTTCCTGTACTCCATCTTTTACAACAACAACAAAACAAACATTAAAGGACTACTTATTCAGATATATATAAAAATGAATCAAAGTAATAATTGTTTGAGAATAATTGTATATACCTCAGATATATATATGAATATAAATCTAATATAATTACATGAAGCATACAAACACACCATGGTAGAGAAAAATGAATTAATGGCCCATTTATCCATAAATAATTAAAATACATATTTATTGATTACAATAAACAATTTCAAAGACAACAATTAGCAATAATTATACTTTACCCAATATCTTTCATACAAACCCTAGTCCAATTTTATCAAACATAAATTTACAAAAACGAAATTAATAAAAAAACCAAACCCTAGATCTAGATCACATGCACATGAAACATCCATAAAACTAACTAATGGTTCACTAAAATCAAGAAACATGGACCAAATAAGGGTATGATCTTGTTCCCCTCCCTAATTTACCCTAGTACATTTAAAAGTTGGGTCTAATTTGCTCATAAATAGCTCAAGCACCATAGAAGAGAGAGAAAAACAAAACTCTAATTACTCACTAACCAACTATTAAAACTTCAAAAAAAGTTTGGAATAGCATTTTCTTACCTTCTACGACCTCTCCACCAAAGGATTTGAGACCAAAACCTTCCCCCCTTAGTAGAGCAATTTTTGGGAGGTGCCCAAGGCCTCCCCACCTTTTTTTCACGGGTTGGAGTGAGTGACCCGAGGAGGAAGAAGGAGCTGCATTTGTTTTATATAGGGGGGCATTTGTAGGGGCGGCTGGTGATTGAGCCACCCCTACAAATCGGTGCTATAAATACGGGGCCATTTGTAGGGGCGGCTCAATCACCAGCCGCCTCTACAAATACCATTTTCAGGGGCGGCTGGTAATTGAGCCGCCCCTACAAATCAGACCCCATTTGTAGGGGCGGTTCATAACACCAGCCGCCCCTGCTATTCCGTTTTGTCTGGGCACCCTAGCACGCCACTGTAGGGGCGGCTCCATCACCAGCCACCCCTGTAAAAAAATTCGAACCATTGCTAAAAATCATTTTCTACGTATAGAGTGGATGATGCAGACCGTGCGATTATCCTCGGGAGCTTCGGACGTTGATATCGGAGGTGTTTAACTATTGATCATGAAGAAGCCGCTGAAGAGTTGTCCGTGTCTGTCCAGCTCGCGCACAACCTGTCCATGCTGCAGTTGGTATTTCTGATAAATGCTTTCCCTCCAGTATTCCACATCCGACCAGCAAGCTCTATACGCTGTTGAGTGCCGAGGCCTGGCGTTCCCATGCAGCTAGCTTGTGTGCATCCGTGGTGATAAAAAATCCAAGGGCCCTTTTGTGCGTTAACATCAGATGAGGCGCTCATTTCCTCGTGCTGGGGTTGAGATCCCTTGAAACAAAAAAAAGGTAGGGGGCTCCCTTGCTAAAAAAAACATTATTATTAAGTTAATCAAAAACTTATACTTGATGCTCAATAAGGATTTTACCAAAACTTATTTGTGAGATGTAATTCATCATCATTAAAATTAAAATGAAAATTATACCTAATGGTCAATAAGTATCATATCATGTTTGTCGCAGACTCGCAGGAGACAAAAGTGATCAAAATAAATAGCAGAAGCGTGTAGTAGTGTATGACAGCACCTTCAAACTGATTCCACAAACGATTTTGCAAGACATCTATGGTAAAAAATAAGAGTACCCATTAAATAGTGATCAAATGAGAGGAATATCAAAAAGTATATGGTATGGGCAATAGCTTACCTAAGGTATTTACTCTATGTCTGTACTGAAGAACTGAAAACTATATTTTGGAATATCTCCTGTATCATTGATCTTCGCCCTTGTTTAGTTCGCGAAAAGTTTTCACAAAAAAGTGCTACAGTACCTATCACATCGAATCTTGCGATACGTGCATGGAGCATTAAATGTAGACGAAAAAAAAACTAATTACACAGTTTGGTTGGAAATTGCGAGACGAATGTTTTAAGCCTAATTAGTCCATGATTGAACACTAATTGTCAAATAAAAACAAAAGTGCTACAGTAGCCAAATTTTCAACTTTACACCAACTAAACACGGGCTTCTTTATTGTTGTCGGCAAAAAGCTGACTACCTTGTCATTCTCCACTGGTCATTATTTCTGTGCAGCTACAGTGACTCTGACATTTGTAATGACGTAAACTTCACCTTTGATCAGTGGTTTGAATTTTTCCATATATGTCTTATTGATAACTCCTTGCATTTTTGTCGCCTATTTTTTTAATCATTAGCATGTAAACTGTAAGTAATTAAGGCTATTACAAACACAGTGAAAAAATATTATACCTGATGGTCACTAAGGACCATGTCAAGACTGCCAAGCAAGATTGCATCCCAAGATTGCATCCCACATTCTAGTGAGTTGTCCTTTGATTTTCCACAATTCTTTTCGTGGCCTAACCATTGCAACTTGTACACTGAAACAACACAATAATGTTTAGCGAGAGATGAATGATGGAAACAATATGGATTTCTGATTGCGTCGTCGTTGACAAATAACGAAAGGATGAAAAAACAAACGGTGAATAGATAGCAAGATGGCTTTCCTAATTGTGCCGTGGTTGACAGACAGTCTCCTACCTTTTGTTATTTGAATATGAAGAGACGAATGGTGAATAGATGGAGAGGCAAACGGTGAAAATAGATGAAGAGACGAACGGTTGTTTTGACAAATCTGCAAACGTGCATATCTATATTTTAAATATTAATATATATAATTATAAAGACAGCCCGGAGTTATGTATCTATTTTGTTGGGATCCATAGATTGCCTCCGATCTTTTATCCAGAAATATTTGTTTGACGTGTCCACAATATTTTTTTAATAACAGATCAAGATACGTAGTTGATCGCTTGGATGGATTTTCTCAGTCAAAGTAGTTTTCTCCCTACGTGGTTGAAGTTTTTTCTCATAAAACTTTTTTAATTCATAATAATGGCAAAGGTGGGTATTATTTTTTATTAATAACAAACAGGTGAGTTGATCGCAAGGATGTCTTTTCTCGGTTAGAGTTTTTTCCCCCCTACGTGGTTGACGTTTTTTTTCTGATAAAACCTTTTTTTAATAATTCTCAAAAAAAACTTTTTTAATTAATAATGGCAGAGGTGGGTAATTTTTTAATAACAAACTGATCCAATGGTCACAGATAGGTATAGACTTTTAGTTTAATGGGCCGATGTTTCTGATTACCCAAAGAATTCATAGCATTTATCTTTTTTTAGAGTATCTGGAGAAAATTAACGTGGAGCCTCTAATTAGTAATAGTAAGATGCCTTCGCTAAACATAAAAGCAGTCTTTCTGACCTTTTCTGATGCATTTTTCATTCATAACTTTTAGATTGCAAAGCTTGTAGCAAGCAACATGTCACACCCCAAAATTTCTAATTTTGGGTTGTGCATAGAAAACACTAATTAAAATAAATGTTTTGATATTTGGATAAAATCTATCAATCTTAGTTTGAACTAGCGTAAATTTAGTTATAGGAAAAATGTGAATTTTAAGCTTTTCCAAATTAATTTGATGGGCTATTGCTTGATGTGATGCTTGGTTGTTGATTTATTTCATGTTGTGAGAAAAGATTTTAAAAATGCGTTTAGTAAGTCGATCTTCTTTCTCCAGCAATTCTTAGTCTTTCTCACCGATCAAATTCCTTGTTTTTCAACTTAATATTTGCTTGAGAAGTATCCTAAAATCTTTTCCATGAAATCCAAATCACTCCTTCCTGCTCACTATTCATCAACCTATCTCCATGGATACCTCGGGAATTTCTTCGGCTTTTTTGGAACTTGTTCTCACTTGTTTGTGAGCATAATCTAATTTTTAAATGCTCCAAAATATCTTTTCATGAGCTCCAAATACTTTATTTGGGTTCGTCTTGTTCTAAAATATCTCTGAGAATTTTCTCTGAATTTTCGGAGCCTTCAGAGTATTTTTCGTGGCTTAAAATTCAATTCTGGACTTTTCTAGAATTATTTTATCCATGAAATTAATTAATTCCGAAAATAATAAAATATCTCAGATTTCCTCATGCCCAAAGGCCCATGTCTTTATTTACTAATGGGCTTTAATAATTAATTAGGCCTATTAGTAAAGGTGGAGGATGCAACATCAATTAGTACCATATTGCTAGTTGATGTAGATGTGGGGAGTTCTCCGCCCTATATATATGTACCAACCCTTTTGGCTAAGCACACCAAAACTACTGTATGAGAAGCCCCTAGTTTGGGAAATCTTTCGTGTAGTAAATTTATATTTCAACTCTCCTTGTCATGCCATCATCGACCAACTCCGGCGAGCTTTTCCGGTCATCTTCGTCCTCGTCTCCGGATCCGGGGAAAAGATGAGGTGAGTTACAAGTTCGCCATGAGTTAATTACAGTTCTGCCATCCATCTTTTAATCCCCGCCGTTTCTTCGTTTTAAGTCCGATTCGGGTCGTTCCGGTTGCGTTGGTTTCGTAACGTCGAGCTCTACGCAGTAGTGTTGATGTTTTCATGTCGCATTATTTTCCATATATAGCTAAATATTAAATTGATTAACATGCTTGTAATTAGTTTTATAATTAAAAGTAATTTAGGTTTATACATTGTGCTTTCATAAATAAATGTTAATATGATTAATATCAACAATAATGTCTTCTCGATTATAATTTGTTTAGATCAACCTCGAAACATGTGGTTGTTCGTTTAGTGTCTCACATGTTTCATGTTATCTAATCTATAAATGTTTAAATGGCTTAAATAATAATTGAAGATATGTTTATAAAATAAAATATGACTAGTTTAACATGGTAATTAAAATAAAATGTGAATTTTTGTAAACATTCTTCTTATGGTTTTGTTGAACTAAAATAAAACAAGCATGTAGGTTTTTCTTTTCTTTTAATAATATAAAGCTCTCGATAGTCGTTTTTTAACGATAGTTGGTTTATCGGTGTTTCTTGCATTCTCTCGATCGTAGTAACGAGTTCTCGTTTAGTACGATGTTTTCTCTTGTGTGGTGTGTTGTCTTAGTCTACTTTGTTTCTTGTATGTTTGCCTATGTGTGGTGCTTGTTTCGAGTAGACAAGAACCATTTGAGAGCGTTGAAGATCAGAAGCTGAGCTCCCGAAGCTGTAGAATGGAAGATGAAGTTGATGCTTCTTGAAGCAAGATGCTTTGGGTGTAAAGCAAGTTAAAGGCAAGTATAGCTTGGGTTTTCTTTCTGTGACCATGATCTTGGGCTTGTTTAATGAAATGTGATATAAACATAAATGATGAATGTTATTGTTTGGCAAAAGCTAGGACTTATAGTACAACTGTGAGGGCTATATGGCTCTGACTTTAGCTCAGTATGAGAACCTTTTTCTAGCTTGTTAGAGGTTACCCTTGTGGCGCAAATGGGGAAAAGCAGACTGTGGATCCCTGGACTGGTTGTATCACACAGACTGACTATTGAAACCTAGCGGCCCTAACTTGTTACACAATCCTTTGAAAGGCTTCATAGTGAACCCTGCCGACCTTCCTTGGAAGAGGGTTAAGAGACTAGCTACCTCGAGCGAAAGGGCAAATCACGACTCATAGTGAAAGTGTACACCTCTACGTAGAGTTTAATAAACTGATATATCAGCCGTGCCCACGGATACGGGCGGCCCGGAAAACTGAGGGAATTGTTGTATGTTCATTTAAATTGTTTATGTGCAATTCATTATTCAATTACACTTGATCATGTGGTTATGGATTATAATACCTTGTTGCTATATTTGCGGAGTTCGACATAGACTCACTCTTGCTATAACCCCCACACTTTAGGAGAAGTTTTAGGTTTGTGATCAACCAGTCAGTTGGATCCAGTGGAGTGGAGTTTACACCCGGAGATCGGAGTTGTCCATTCGTTGGTTGCTTTCTAAGGTTATCTCTTTTACTAAGTATGTTATATAATAAGCATTATTATTTGATATCACCTCTCTTTTGTAGCTATATGTGAGAATTGATTATAAAGACTCACATATGGTGTGCATCATGTTTTGTCCTTAAAACCGGATGTTACAAGTGGTATCAGCTCAATGCTGACTGTAGGACGCAAGCCTAGTTAGTACCGGTCAATTTGCAAAGCTTATTTGCTATCAAACTATTTTTCTAACTCCTTGATCATTGATTTGCTATTTCTGATCCTTTTCTTATTGTCTCCTCCTTGATAGCTTCCTTTGAGCTAGTAACTTCTTATTTCCTTGAACTTTTATTTAAGTTGTTTTGCTAAAAGTTTTCTGACCCTGTCTTGTTCAAATCTTGATGGCCTTTCATCATCTATCTACCCTTTAGGATGACCACCATAATTGAAGAAGTACGAGTAGTCTCGGTGATGTGCTGTGTGTTTGTTTTGCTTGATTTGTTTGGTGTGTTGCTTGTGTGTCATCTATGTTCTCTAAGGAAGACCGCAAAAGTAAGGTTTTGAAGTCAAGCAAAGTCCTTGTTAAGTGGGGTAGTGTCTCCTGCCAACAATAACAAGTCCTGAGTATCTCAAAGCGACAAGGCATGGAGAATTAAAGATTAAACTTTATCTTTCTTGTCATTTTTAGCTAACCTCAATCCATGTCATATATCACATCAATCTCAAATCAATTGAGTATGAAGACTCGAAGATTAGTCTTACCCGTCTCTCTAGTCTTTAAATCTCGTTTCTACCTTATTCTGTCTTTTCGGAGCAGTATGTCTTTCTCAGCTTATACCTCTATTTTTGG
>NW_027096899.1:0-40000 GCF_019320115.1 Miscanthus floridulus
GTTACCAAAAATCATGGAAAAATTCTAGACAATAGTAGACTTCAATATCTTTCTCTGGCCGCAAGAATCACTCTCATAACTATTATATATTTGGAGTTATGAAAATCACAAGATGATGCATCTGTGTTGTCAGAAATCTGGAGCAGTCTGTGGTATTCTGGTCATAACGCGATTTTGGTTCTTGCAAAGTATATGAAATTTTTCTGGAGATAACTACACTTCTGTACCATTCATATGCCGCTGGAATCACCTTTATAGCTATTTTCTTTTTGGAGATATAATCATCGCAAGTTGAAGTTTCTGTACAGTCTGAAATATGGAACTGTTTTTGTTGTGCACTATTTTTGACCAATTTATCTACCGAATCTAGAAAAGTGTTCTATAAGAAATCTGTATAGGACTTGATAGATTTCCAACGGTGTAAAGTACGACATTATTGGATTTTTAGAACAGGAGTTATAGCTGTTTTTCTAGACTGCTGTTTTTCATCTCGCGAGAAAATTTCAGATTATTTGATTTTACCCCGACACAGAAGTTCTTTGGAGTGACAAGAGGACATGGTGATAATTATCTCACTTAGAAGAAGATGCAAGCTAACCTTTGGTGCGCCTAGTTGATCTTTTCTTAAGGAGGGTAGCCAAGATAAAGAAGTTATAAGACGAAGGTTTCATGCATTCAAGCATTTTCACTTGAAGCTCGGGTATTCATGAGGATTGGTCTTTACTTTGAGCTATCATCCTTTTGGTGTTCAGGCTTGAACTCAAGAACTATCTCTATCCATCTTGTTATCGCTTGTGTATCCCCGATCCTTGTTCTTACATCTCATGAATCGCCAATCAAAGGAGTGTGGAGGCATGAAGATCTGTCCTATCTTTCTCTCTAGTCTCTTTGAATCTCGGGACGAGATTCCTGTTAAGCGGGGTAGAATTGTCACACCTAAAATTTCTAATTTTGGGTTGTGCATAGAAAACACTAATTAAAATAAATGTTTTGATATTTGGATAAAATTTACCAATCTTAGTTTGAACTAGCGTAAATTTAGTTATAGGAAAAATGTGAATTTTCAAGCTTTTCCAAATTAATTTGATGGGCTATTGCTTGATGTGATGCTTGGTTGTTGATTTATTTCATGTTGTGAGAAAAGATTTTAAAAATGCGTTTAGTAAGTCGATCTTCTATCTCTAGCAATTCTTAGTCTTTCTCACCGATCAAATTCCTTGTTTTCCAACTTAATATTTGCTTGAGAAGTATCCTAAAATCTTTTCCATGAAATCCAAATCACTCCTTCCTGCTCACTATTCATCAACCTATCTCCATGGATACCTCAGGGAATTTCTTCGGCTTTTTTCGGAACTTGTTCTCACTTGTTTATGAGCATAATCTAATTTTTAAATGCTCCAAAATATCTTTTCATGAGCTCCAAATACTTTATTTGGGTTCCTCTTGTTCTAAAATATCTTTGAGAATTTTCCCTGAATTTTCGGAGCCTTCGGAGTATTTTTCGTGGCTTAAAATTCAATTCTGGACTTTTCTAGAATTATTTTATCCATGAAATTAATTAATTCTGAAAATAATAAAATATCTCAGATTTCCTCATGCCCAAAGGCCCATGTCTTTATTTACTAATGTGCTTTAATAATTAATTAGGCCTATTAGTAAAGGTGGAGGATGCCACATCAATTAGTACCATATTGCTAGTTGATGTAGATGTGGAGAGTTCTCCTGCCCTATATATATGTACCAACCCTCATGGGCTAAGCACACCAAAACTACCGTATGAGGAGCCCCTAGTTTGAGAAATCCTTCGTGTAGTAAATTGATATTTCAACTGTCCTTGTCATGCCATCATCGGCCAACTCCGGTGAGCTTTTCCGGCCATCTTCGTCCTCGTCTCCGGATCTGAGAAAAAGATGGGGTGAGTTACAAGTTCGCCATGAGTTAATTACAGTTCTGCCATCGATCTTTTAATCCCCGCCGTTTCTTCGTTTTAAGTCCGATTCGAGTCGTTCCGGTTGCGTTGGTTTCGTAACGTCGAGCTCTATGCAGTAGTGTTGATGTTTTCATGTCGCATTATTTTCCATATATAGCTAAATATTAAATTGATTAACATGCTTGTAATTAGTTTTATAATTAAAAGTAATTTAGGTTTATACATCATGCTTTCATAAATAAATGTTAATATGATTAATATCAACAATAATGTCTTCTCGATTATAATTTGTTTAGATCAACCTCGAAACATGTGGTTGTTCGTTTAGTGTCTCACATGTTTCATGTTATCTAATCTATAAATGTTTAAATGGCTTAAATAATAATTGAAGATATGTTTATAAAATAAAATATGACTAGTTTAACATGGTAATTAAAATAAAATGTGAATTTGTGTAAACATTCTTCTTATGGTTTTGTTGAACTAAAATAAAACAAGCATGTAGGTTTTTCTTTTCTTTTAATAATATAAAGCTCTCGATAGTTGTTTTTTTAACGATAGTTGGTTTATCGGTGTTTCTTGCATTCTCTCGATCGTAGTAACGAGTTCTCGTTTAGTACGATGTTTTCTCTTGTGTGGTGTGTTGTCTTAGTCTACTTTGTTTCTTGTATGTTTGCCTATGTGTGGTGCTTGTTTCGAGTAGACAAGAACCGTTTGAGAGCGTTGAAGATCAGAAGCTGAGCGCCCGAAGCTGTAGAATGGAAGATGAAGTTGATGCTTCTTGAAGCAAGATGCTTTGGGTGTAAAGCAAGTTAAAGGCAAGTATAGCTTGAGTTTTCTTTCTGTGACCATGATCTTGGGCTTGTTTAATGAAATGTGATATAAACATAAATGATGAATGTTATTGTTTGGCAAAAGCTGGGACTTACAGTACAACTGTGAGGACTATATGGCTCTGACTTTAGCTCAGTATGAGAACCTTTTCTAGCTTGTTAGAGGTTACCCTTGTGGCGCAAATGGGGAAAAGCAGACTGTGGATCCCTGGACTGGTTGTTCACACAGACTGACTATTGAAACCTAGCGGCCCTAACTTGTTACACAGTCCTTTGAAAGGCTTCATAGTGAACCCTGCTGACCTTCCTTGGAAGAGGGTTAAGAGACTAGCTACCTCGGGCGAAAGGGCAAATCACGACTCATAGTAAAAGTGTACACCTCTGCGCAGAGTTTAATAAACTGATATATCAGCCGTGCCCACGGATACGGGCGGCCCGGAAAACTGAGGGAATTGTTGTATGTTCATTTAAATTGTTTATGTGCAATTCATTATTCAATTACACTTGATCATGTGGTTATGGATTATAATACCTTGTTGCTATATTTGCGGAGTTCGACATAGACTCACTCTTGCTATAACCCCCACACTTCAGGAGAAGTTTTAGGTTTGTGATCAACCAGTCAGTTGGATCCAGTGGAGTGGAGTTTACACCCGGAGATCAGAGTTGTCCATTCGTTGATTGCTTTCTAAGGTTATCTCTTTTACTAAGAACGTTATATAATAAGCATTGTTATTTGATATCACCTCTCTTTTGTAGCTATATGTGAGAATTGATTCTAAAGACTTACATATGGTGTGCATCAGGTTTTGTCCTTAAAATCGGGTGTTACACAACATGAGCCGGAATTGGCCACAAGATTTGTATCAGAAAGTGGCACAACGCATATGTCGTGGCTTGTGTTTTGAGTTGGTACTCACGAATCTGGACTCATCTGTATCAGAACTCTGGAGCTTTCAAAATATTTGGTCAACGGCTGCTTACGCACCATGGTTGTCATCCTAAACCTACTATTTATTCATATTTTTATTATGTTGGAATGCATTGAAAATTTTAAAGTTCCGTACCAACACACGGGCATCTGCTAGTCATAGTTTAAGGTTGAAAATCAAACTAGCGTGCAAGTTAAAGGGTGAAAAATATGCCTTAGCCTAATTTTTAATGCTTGCAACAGATTGATTACAATGCCAGGTTGCCAGCCAGCTAGCCGCAGCATCTGTAAAGAAAAAAACAATCGATTTCTACTATAACTCGGCATTTGGACAACACATGAAGCAAGCAGAATGCATACCACTGTATTTAGCATTACCAAAAACAAAAGACCATTTAAGCGTTTAGAGCACTTAGACGGGATACGTCTGTCTAGATAGTTAAACTCGAAAGTTCCCAGAACCCCAAAACTAACCAACCGCTATGTCAACTTACTCCAACATCCATACAAATTTGAGACAAGGAAAGTAACCCAGCTTTCTACACTACACAACATTCAGATTCTACAGAAGGAACCACTTCTTCTCCGCGCCATCAAGGTCACCCTTGTCTCCAATCATAGTAACCGTGAGATCAACTCCTCCAAAGTAGGTATCTCCTGGCTCTAAAGAAAGCAAAAAACAAATAAAAACAGTAGTTAGTAGACAATGATTTGCATAAGTAGAAACAAAAGTACACAAATGATTCTTACGTCACGTGGATGCTGAAGATAAGCCTTGAAGACTGAAGATATCGTGTCATTACAAATAGCATTCGTTTTGTCGCTTTTACCGCCGAGAACCATACCAATCACACCTTTCATGTCAAGGGCGGGCCCTCCTGACATACCCTTCATGGTAACACAACTCACTAGAATGGTCTCCATAGTGACACCTGCGTTTGTATACTGGCACTGTTTCCCCTTCCTTCAGAAAAACAACAAATGTATATGTTAGCAAAGCCAATTCTCTACTTATCTCTACTATAATGGACTAATCAAAATTATATTAGGTCCCCCAAAAAAAAGTCCTCCGCTGAGAGCCTTCAACCATTGTGCACCCAGAAAAATGCACACAGTAATTCATCTGCGTTAAAATCAAAGGCTAATAAAACACATAAACCAAATTCGATGACCATGATTAGATGTGGATGCCAGGTTTCTCACCCCCGAGCCCTCACCTGTTACACAACGTACCCCTTTGGTTCTTTCTTTTCTTTCTCCCCTTCCTCTGCACGTTTCTCTCTCGTCCACGGGAAAAAGCACGGCCGCACCGCCACCGGTAACAGTGCCATGGCCATCATCGGCTCCTCCCCTCTCTGCAATGGCCACCGGAGCGGCGGCGCTCATCACGGCCGCGGCATGCACCCGCAACCTCCGTCTGGGCCACGAGCTAGACACTAGCCTCCTCCGCGCACCGGGCGCACCACGGCCATGACGTGCTTCCGTGCCACGTGCTACAAGCGTTGCTGGCCGCAACACAAGCATCGAACTCGGCGCATGGGAACCCGATGGCTGCACCGCGATGCTCCCCGTGGATTGTTCGTGGGACGGCGCAGATACTGCCTCCGCGCTCACCAGATGCAAGATCTTGTCTACTAGCGCATGCTATCTGTTCGACGAATTACAGCACTGGAGATAGACGTTGCTGCCTTTTCGTTTTCATGGAAATTGCCACGGCAGAGTGCGTTCATTATTCTTTGGATGACATACTAATGTGAACTGACGGAGTACACAACATTTATTTATATAGTTTCTTTTATTACCAGGCATTCATATGTGATACTGCAGATATGAAAGAGTTTATTTTTTATAAAATTGATCATTTTGTTGCAAATGATTTTTAAAATAATAAGATACAACATACAACGTCCAAGGGCAAAATTGGCCATACAACCAAAACCTCCCATTCCTATAAGCGGAGCAAAGCTAAATGCCAAATAGGTTCACCTGCTCCAGTAACTCCAGAGTGCAGCTGCTCTACGGTGGAGTTGGTGGAGCATAGCTCGAAAAATTAGAATAGAGCAGCCCCAAACAGATCCTAATTTTATTCGAATTCATTTACAATACCCGTAGCAACGCGAGTATCCATCTTTTTAGATCAAAGTATGCCAGGAGCTAGAAGCGGCGACTATGCATTTTTTCTTCCGTTGATAGCCAAATAATGTTAGAATTGAGTTTTAAGTTAGAACATGTTTTATGATACTAAGTGGTCTGATTCCCCACGCGACGCCGCTCCCCACCTACACCACCGCTGGTCCCTTCCCTCCCCCTCCGGCATATCGCCGAGGGCCGGAGGGAGTGGGGATCCAACGTTTTTAATAAATTTTTTCAGTAGATCGAGTCCTTAGGGTTAGAGTCTCTCCGTCTTGGTTTTGGGGATTTATCTTCTCCTCCTCCTCTCCGGCAATGATGAGATGGTAGGGTGGAACCGTTTTCTCCATGGCGGCTCTGTTGAAGATGGGGGCAACAACTACGGCGTCAGCATCCTCGCCGAAAGAAGAGAAGGGAAGACACAAGAAAGAAGAAGTTTCTTAACTCCGCCTACATGAATATTGACCGTCGTTCGTTAGCCATCTGTTCTCAGGCCTTTTGCCGAGTGTTTGCCTGTGCGGTCATCCATACTGCAAAGCGTCGTACAAGTTTGGTTTTGAGATCTGGAGCTATTCACAGCGTGGGTATAATTTAGATAAAAATCAGTTTCTGGATATTTATGTAATCCAGAGTGCTTGTAGCGTGTTGATGTACTCAGCTATTATATCTAATATAATTCTTCTTTCGGTCGGAAAAAAAGTGGCCCGATTTCCTGCTAAGGGATGAAGCCGGGTTCAATCCCTTTATTAAAAAAAATTCTTCTTATTATATGGTCAAACAAAGCTTTCACCGTAGGGGAAATTTAGAAAAAAGGATTTGCAGTGGAAATTATGGAATTCGTACTAGCGTCGTTAATGGCTAATGTCATTGTTTTACTCAAATCGCACTCGAGTATTTGTAACTACATATTTTCAGTCATGTTAATTATGCAGTGAATTTTAGTCAGCGAAGATAAATTTGTGTTTCTGAATTCTGATATATTTTCAGGGATTTATCACACAATAAGTTGGAGGTCTCAATTCCTAATGTCTTTTCACAGCTGCCATCTCTCATGGTTATGTGAGTTTTCTGATCCCTAATGACTTTCATGTCTTAGAGTTTAGCTATAAATAATTGCTAATACTAATCTAATCATTATACACTACTGAAAAATGATTTTTAGTCAGATCCATAATTTTTAGGACTACACTACTTGATTTATGGTGGAGGCGGACGCCTGCTGGATGCCCGGCCTGCAGCACCAGGATCGCCGCTACCATTGCTTGCTCTTTGCGAGTTTTACTGATGGATACGATTAATGAATGACAGGTGTCAGGAGCTGTTACGACGAGAAAATTAATAATTTAGCTTATTATCTGCTATGTACAGCTATCAACTTCACTGAGGATGGAATTCTTGGCGGACATTTTGAAGAGCCGTGCAAATGAATGT
Source organism: Miscanthus floridulus (assembly GCF_019320115.1). Taxonomy (NCBI): domain Eukaryota; kingdom Viridiplantae; phylum Streptophyta; class Magnoliopsida; order Poales; family Poaceae; genus Miscanthus; species Miscanthus floridulus. The sequence goes on from NW_027096899.1 coordinate 7,256, forward strand.
TTTGACAACTTTCCTAAAGATCTCTAAGTCATGATTAAGGACTTAGGCAGAATGTAACTTAGATGGTTAATATGAGAAATAACTTTACTATGCCTTCTTATGCAAAAGTGTTTCTCGAATTGTAAACATGCTCAAATACAATTGTGTAAAAGTTGAACTATGGAAAAAAAAAATCATTGGTTATTTTCATGTGGATCCCCAAGATAAAGCCGTGGCGTTAGCACGGGCATTATACTAGCACTACTAAAAAGACAAAAGAGAAGGACGTCAACAGCGATTCAACATGCCTCCGATTCCCTTCCTCCACGCTTCCACCACACTCCCCTGCGTTTACAAAAAAAACTCGCCCCTCCCGACTCCCCTGCATTTCCCAAACCCTTTCCTCGCCCTCTACTCGGAGGCCAGACCGCCGCCAGAGCATGCCTCGCCCTCACTCATGCGCCCCTAACGTCGCCGCGGGGTGCTTGCTTCGCCTCGCCCTGCCCCCGCCGCCGCTGACGACGACGACGAGGACACGGACGCAGGAAACGTGCACGCCGCTAGCCGGGCCGCCATGTGCGAGTTGCCGCCAGCCCGCCATGCATGAGCGCCGCCGCAACACGCTGCTCGAGTCGCCGGGATGCCCTGCTCGATGCGGACACCGCCTCCCGCACCAGCCATTACAGGCCGTCCTGCATCTTCCACTTCAGTTCTCCATGTAGCAATTCGGTGTGATAGAACTACACTAGAATCATGTGGGCTTCTCCTATTACATGAAATTGCATTATCATGTTTTTAACCTATCCATGAACAAATAGCCCTTTGACTATTGACCAATACTCTGTTGGCCCTTTCAACCAAGAACCAGGTGAGCAACCGGCTCACCTTCCCTCTCATGAACTATACGAGAAACATGTTGATTTGTGAACAATGTTTACTATCACTTTGTCAGATAAAGAAATAATCAAAATAAAAGTTATAGATCTTGATGAGTTATACAACTTTGGTATTCATCACTTTTTCAGCTCAAATACATTTAGTGGTTGAAAATCTCGTTTGAACTTTCATTTTTTTAAATTTGAAAATTTGAAGTGCTCAAACTTTGACAAATGAAATTTTGTAGTAATAAAGTGGATGTTCAAATAGAGTCATCTGGATGTTGCAAAGGGTAGTCTCACACACATGCATAAAATGTAGTCTCATACACATACAAAAATATGTAGTCTTACACACGTACATAAATATATAGTCTCACACGCATGCATAAATGAAGTCTTACAAACACACACTTACAAAACACTCCACGTTCAACAACTAGCTAGCCCGCTGTAACGATTTCCCTTTGACACCTTTTCGTTCCCATGGCATTATGTCTTTGGGGAGGTTCTTTTCCACAACACTGATCTTCTTAGGAAAGTCTATGAATAGCGGCATCTCATCGTACTTATTGTAAGCTTCAACATCATCCACGCCATCGACTCCAATAATGTGTTGTTTCCCGGAGGCAACCACGTGCTTTGTCTTCTTCTTCGGGGGGAGGTTACTTTGTGGGTCAGACATATAGAAAACTGTGCGACACGTGAAGCGAGCACCCAAGGGTCATCTTGGTAGCCTAGATTCTGAGGTCCAGGACTCTCAATCCGATCTCGTTCAGTTGGTGTTGTTTGATCCACGGCATCGAAACAGGGCCACCGTTATATCCCTTCCATAGTCAAGTTCCCATATCTCTTCAATGATGCCAAAGTATTGGATCTTTCGCCCTAATCCATCGAGAGCCTCTATTCGAACGCCGCTTTTGGTTCACATATTTACTATCCTTTGCGTGGGTATAGTACGTGTACCCATTGATGTCATAAGCATTCCAAGATGTCACTTGTCTCGATGGCCCCTCCGCCAACCTACTGATGGTAATAGAGTCTATGGTTTCTTCAGGCGGTATGTTTTGGTCCTTCAACCATGTAGTTAGTCGTTGCTTGTGCTGTTTCATGACCCAATCATCCGAACGGCCATTTAATGATAGCCAAGTGTTCATCAATATACGGTTGCATCAGTTGTGTACTCTGCAAGACACTGTAATGCGCCCGACTCACCTCTTTGTAATCATGGTCGATGAACACTTTTCTACCACTGGTGCCCTTCCCAGCCAGCCTACCCTTGTGACGAGAATCGGGTTTACCAATCCCTTTCTGTACTTTTAGGTACTCTTGACAGCACTCGACGACTTCTTCAGTACTGTAACCCTCTATCATGGAGCCCTCTGGGTATGCTCGATTATGCACGTATCGACTTAAAACCGACATGAACCGCTCATATGACCACATTTCATGCAAGTAGCAAGGGCCAAGCGCCTGTATCTGATGAACCATGTGAATCATGAGATGTGGCATTATATCAAAAAAAGCAGGAGGTAAACACATCTCCAGTTGGTTTTGTGTCTCCACCACAAATTCATGTAGGTCACTCAGCTCTTCCTTGCCAATCGTCTTCTGTGAGATCTTCGAAAAGAAGTAGCACATCGGGTGATGGCCATTTTCAAGAACTCTGGCTTTATAGCCCTGATTGCAATAGGTAGAAACACTGTCAGCATCACATGGCAATCGTGAGCCTTGCAGTGTGTTATTGACAAGTCCTTCATCGACACTAGCTTCTTCACATTTGCTGAAAACCCAGTCGGGACTTTGATCCCCCTCAGGAAAGTGCATATAGCTCTCTTCTCGTCTGGTGTTAGGTTGAAGCACGCCGCGGGCAGAGTGTATTTTCCATTAGCCTCAGGTACCGGTGAAGCTGTGGCATCATTTAGCTGCACCATGTCTTTCCGTGCTTTCAGACCATCCTTTGACTTGCCTGTGTCCATCAAGGTAGCAATGAGACTCTCAAAGACATTCTTCTGCATGTGCATAGCATCAATGGCATGGGGGACCTCCAAGTCTGGCCAATAAGGCAGATACTGAAAGAAGATCGATTGTTTCTTGAAAGGTACGCCTTCGACAGGAGGTGTGCTTCTATCTCTGTTGGTCCCATCCAGATTCTTCTTTCCATAGACGACGCGTATGTTTTTCACCATTCTGTACACATGTTCTCCGTTATGACGTCTCTCCGGAGGGGGTTCAATCTCGGGGCGTTGTCATAAAATCTAAAGAACAATTTGCTGTGGTACTTGTGACTTGTCTTTAAGAAGCGTCGGTTCCTTTGGTAAACTATCTTCTTGGATGCATCCAGGGACAACCCATGTAGTACCATCCAAGCAAACCAAGCATCCCGTCTTCCCTTGATCTGTCCAGACAAAGCAAACAGCGTGGGGTAATCATTGGGTAGTAACAAATATTATTGCTCTACATATGAAGTCCTTCTTTCGGAATGCATCGTACATCTACTCCCCATGCCTCCATAGCCTCTCCATTTCTTGCATCAAGGGCTCGAGGAATACGTCTATATCAATGCCTGGTTGTTTAGGGCTAGAAATAAGAATAGTGGAGGAGAAGGTACTTTCTCTTCTGACACAACCATGTTGGAATGTTGTATATGGTTAAGATCACTGGCCATGTGCTGTGGTTGCTCATCCTCTCATTGAAGGGATTTCATTCCATCGGTGCTCAGGCCAAACCGTACATTCCTTGGGTCATCGCTGAATTCTTTGTGCTTCTCATCAAACCTTTGCCACTGACTACAATCAGCTGGGTGTGCAATCTTATCATCATCCACCTTGCGCTCATCATCCCACCAGGTCATGAGTGCGGCTTCTTAGGGTTTAGGAACATATGTCTCAAGCGGATCGGTCACTGACAGGTTCCACATTACCAGGGCAGGAATTCTTCTCTGCTTTGCAAGTTGCCTAATGGAGTGTCCTCTGGGGGCTGAGATTCTTGTACCACCTTTTTTGTACCCTTCTTATTCCTCTTTTTCCCCATGGATGGGTTCGTCCCCACCGTAAAGGTTATTGTCTTGTACCCGGCTGGCCCCACACCGGGGACATTTATCCAATGACTTGAACGTTTCGCCATGAAAAAGTATACAGTGGTTGGGGCATGCATGTATTTTTCAACCCCCATTATTAATGGACTTATTGACCTTCTTTCGCTTGGTACGTGTTGGCGGGAACTAAGTTTGGTTTGTGGCAGCACCCATGACGAGGAGATGCAATAGATCATTGAAACTATAGTCTGACCAGCCGTACTTAGCCTTCAGGATGAGCTAGCATCAAATCCCAAAACCGTAGTAATTAGTCCAATGTGTTAGGACAACCCTTTTCACACCATACACAGTCTCCTTCGATGCTTTTGTTACTCTTTTCAAATTTTCTAGACCTTTCGGGCTATTTAGTAAAATCTGCTGGTCCAAGGGTTCGGAAATCATGTCATCTAAAATCATCTTCAACTCCCCGACCATGCTCCCACCATCATATTTGGCACCCATTCTTTCATAGTACCATCCCAACCACCAGCACATCACACCACCTTGTTCATTGCCAACCGCAAAATCCATTCGTGCATCAAGCTCTGCTGAATATTAGGACGGGATTCTATGGTTTATGTCGTCGTATTTCTCCGCATCCTCGTCGTTAACAATAACCGTTTCACCATGATGAATCCACACTGTGTAGTCCTCAACAAATCCTTAGCATAATCAAATGTAATCTGATGATAGTCACATCTGTCCATGCATATCATTTCTTGCCAATCTTTACAGGGGCCAAATAATTGTATCCTTATTCTCTTTCAATGTCGTTGCATGCTTCGTTGCGGCTTCAATAAATTTATCCACCTCTTCACGGAAACCTGCCTGAACCTTAACGAACCATACATCCAAGAGTTCCTGTACTCCATCTTTTACAACAACAACAAAACAAACATTAAAGGACTACTTATTCAGATATATATAAAAATGAATCAAAGTAATAATTGTTTGAGAATAATTGTATATACCTCAGATATATATGAATATAAATCTAATATAATTACATGAAGCATACAAACACACCATGGTAGAGAAAAATGAATTAATGGCTCATTTATCCATAAATAATTAAAATACATATTTATTGATTACAATAAAACAATTTCAAAGACAACAATTAGCAATAATTATACTTTACCCAATATCTTTCATACAAACCCTAGTCTAATTTTATCAAACATAAATTTACAAAAACGAAATTAATAAAAAAACCAAACCCTAGATCTAGATCACATGCACATGAAACATCCATAAAACTAACTAATGGTTCACTAAAATCAAGAAACATGGACCAAATAAGGGTATAATCTTGTTCCCCTCCCTAATTTACCCTAGTACATTTAAAAGTTGGGTCTAATTTGCTCATAAATAGCTCAAGCACCATAGAAGAGAGAGAAAAACAAAACTCTAATTACTCACTAACCAACTATTAAAACTTCAAAAAAAGTTTGGAATAGCATTTTCTTACCTTCTACAACCTCTCCACCAAGGATTTGAGACCAAAACCTTCCTCCCTTAGTAGAGCAATTTTAGGAGGTGCCCAAGACCTCCTCATCTTTTTTCACGGGTTGGAGTGAGTGACCCGAGGAGGAAGAAGGAGCTGCATTTGTTTTATGTGGGAGGGCATTTGTAGGGGCGGCTGGTGATTGAGCCGCCCCTACAAATCGCTGCTATAAATACGGGGTCATTTGTAGGGGCGACTCAATCACCAGCCGCCTCTACAAATACCATTTCCAGGGGCGGCTGGTAATTGAGCCGCCCCTACAAATCAGACCCCATTTGTATGGGGCGGTTCATAACACCAGCCGCCCCTGCTATTCCGTTTTGTCTGGGCACCCTAGCACGCCACTGTAGGGGCGGCTCCATCACCAGCCACCCTGTAAAAAAAATTCGAACCATTGCTAAAAATCATTTTCTACGTATAGAGTGGATGATGCAGACCGTGCGATTATCCTCGGGAGCTTCGGACGTTGATATCGGAGGTGTTTAACTATTGATCATGAAGAAGCCGCTGAAGAGTTGTCCGTGTCTGTCCAGCTCGCGCACAACCTGTCCATGCTGCAGTTGGTATTTCTGATAAATGCTTTCCCTCCAGTATTCCACATCCGACCAGCAAGCTCTATACGCTGTTGAGTGCCGAGGCCTGGCGTTCCCATGCAGCTAGCTTGTGTGCATCCGTGGTGATAAAAAATCCAAGGGCCCTTTTGTGCGTTAACATCAGATGAGGCGCTCATTTCCTCGTGCTGGGGTTGAGATCCCTTGAAACAAAAAAAGGTAGGGGGCTCCCTTGCTAAAAAAAACATTATTATTAAGTTATCAAAAACTTATACTTGATGCTCAATAAGGATTTTACCAAAACTTATTTGTGAGATGTAATTCATCATCATTAAAATTAAAATGAAAATTATACCTAATGGTCAATAAGTATCATATCATGTTTGTCGCAGACTCGCAGGAGACAAAAGTGATCAAAATAAATAGCAGAAGCGTGTAGTAGTGTATGACAGCACCTTCAAACTGATTCCACAAACGATTTTGCAAGACATCTATGGTAAAAAATAAGAGTACCCATTAAATAGTGATCAAATGAGAGGAATATCAAAAAGTATATGGTATGGGCAATAGCTTACCTAAGGTATTTACTCTATGTCTGTACTGAAGAACTGAAAACTATATTTTGGAATATCTCCTGTATCATTGATCTTCGCTTAGTTCGCGAAAAGTTTTCACAAAAAGTGCTACAGTACTTATCACATCGAATCTTGCGATCCGTGCATGGAGCATTAAATGTAGACGAAAAAAAACTAATTACACAGTTTGGTTGGAAATTACAAGACGAATGTTTTAACAGCCTGTTCGGGAGGCCGTATCGTATCGTGGATTATTTACTGCTGGCTGGTTTGGTGTGAGAGAAAAACACTGTTTATGGCTGGAAATTTACGATCGTTTACGAGCAAGCGAACAGGAAGCCTAATTAGTCCATGATTGAACACTAATTATCAAATAAAAACAAAAGTGCTACAGTAGCCAAATTTCAACTTTACACCAACTAAACACGGGCTTCTTTATTGTTGTTGGCAAAAAGCTGACTACCTTGTCATTCTCCACTGGTCATTATTTCTGTGCAGCTACAGTGACTCTGACATTTGTAATGACGTAAACTTCACCTTTGATCAGTGGTTTGAATTTTTCCATATATGTCTTATTGATAACTCCTTGCATTTTTGTCGCCTATTTTTTAATCATTAGCATGTAAACTGTAAGTAATTAAGGCTATTACAAACACAGTGAAAAAATATTATACCTGATGGTCACTAAGGACCATGTCAAGACTGCCAAGCAAGATTGCATCCCAAGATTGCATCCCACATTCTAGTGAGTTGTGCTTTGATTTTCCACAATTCTTTTCGTGGCCTAACCATTGCAACTTGTACACTGAAACAACACAATAATGTTTAGCGAGAGATGAATGATGGAAACAATATGGATTTCTGATTGCGTCGTCGTTGACAAATAACGAAAGGATGAAAAAACAAACGGTGAATAGATAGCAAGATGGCTTTCCTAATTGTGCCGTGGTTGACAGACAGTCTCCTACCTTTTGTTATTTGAATATGAAGAGACGAATGGTGAATAGATGGAGAGGCAAACGGTGAAAATAGATGAAGAGACGATCGGTTGTTTTGACAAATCTGCAAACGTGCATATCTATATTTTAAATATTAATATATATAATTATAAAGACAGCCCGGAGTTATGTATCTATTTTGTTGGGATCCATAGATTGCCTCCGATCTTTTATCCAGAAATATTTGTTTGACGTGTCCACAATATTTTTTTAATAACAGATCAAGATACGTAGTTGATCGCTTGGATGGATTTTCTCAGTCAAAGTAGTTTTCTCCCTACGTGGTTGAAGTTTTTTCTCATAAAACTTTTTTAATTCATAATAATGGCAAAGGTGGGTATTATTTTTTATTAATAACAAACAGGTGAGTTGATCGCAAGGATGTCTTTTCTCGGTTAGAGTTTTTCCCCCCCTACGTGGTTGACGTTTTTTCTGATAAAAACTTTTTTTAATAATTCTCAAAAAAAACTTTTTTAATTAATAATGGCAGAGGTGGGTAATTTTTTAATAACAAACTGATCCAATGGTCACAGATAGGTATAGACTTTTAGTTTAATGGGCCGATGTTTCTGATTACCCAAAGAATTCATAGCATTTATCTTTTTTTAGAGTATCTGGAGAAAATTAACGTGGAGCCTCTAATTAGTAATAGTAAGATGCCTTCGCTAAACATAAAAGCAGTCTTTCTGACCTTTTCTGATGCATTTTTCATTCATAACTTTTAGATTGCAAAGCTTGTAGCAAGCAACAAGTCACACCCCAAAATTTCTAATTTTGGGTTGTGCATAGAAAACACTAATTAAAATAAATGTTTTGATATTTGGATAAAATTTATCAATCTTAGTTTGAACTAGCGTAAATTTAGTTATAGGAAAAATATGAATTTTAAGCTTTTCCAAATTAATTTGATGGGCTATTGCTTGATGTGATGCTTGGTTGTCGATTTATTTCATGTTGTGAGAAAAGATTTTAAAAATGTGTTTAGTAAGTCGATCTTCTTTCTCCAGCAATTCTTAGTCTTTCTCACCGATCAAATTCCTTGTTTTCCAACTTAATATTTGCTTGAGAAGTATCCTAAAATCTTTTCCATGAAATCCAAATCACTCCTTCCTGCTCACTATTCATCAACCTATCTCCATGGATACCTTGGGAATTTCTTCGGCTTTTTTGGAACTTGTTCTCACTTGTTTGTGAGCATAATCTAATTTTTAAATGCTCCAAAATATCTTTTCATGAGCTCCAAATACTTTATTTGGGTTCGTCTTGTTCTAAAATATCTCTGAGAATTTTCTCTGAATTTTCGAAGCCTTCAGAGTATTTTTCGTGGCTTAAAATTCAATTATGGACTTTTCTAGAATTATTTTATCCATGAAATTAATTAATTCCGAAAATAATAAAATATCTCAGATTTCCTCATGCCCAAAGGTCCATGTCTTTATTTACTAATGGGCTTTAATAATTAATTAGGCCTATTAGTAAAGGTGGAGGATGCAACATCAATTAGTACCATATTGCTAGTTGATGTAGATGTGGGGAGTTCTCCGCCCTATATATATGTACCAACCCTTTTAGCTAAGCACACCAAAACTACTATATGAGAAGCCCCTAGTTTGGGAAATCTTTCGTGTAGTAAATTTATATTTCAACTCTCCTTGTCATGCCATCATCGGCCAACTCCGGCGAGCTTTTTCGGTCATCTTCGTCCTCGTCTCCGGATCCGGGAAAAAGATGAGGTGAGTTACAAGTTCGCCATGAGTTAATTACAGTTCTGCCATCCATCTTTTAATCCCCGCCGTTTCTTTGTTTTAAGTCCGATTCGGGTCGTTCCAGTTGCGTTGGTTTCGTAACGTCGAGCTCTACGCAGTAGTGTTGATGTTTTCATGTCGCATTATTTTCCATATATAGCTAAATATTAAATTGATTAACATGCTTGTAATTAGTTTTATAATTAAAAGTAATTTAGGTTTATACATTGTGCTTTCATAAATAAATGTTAATATGATTAATATCAACAATAATGTCTTCTCGATTATAATTTGTTTAGATCAACCTCGAAACATGTGGTTGTTCGTTTAGTGTCTCACATGTTTCATGTTATCTAATCTATAAATGTTTAAATGGCTTAAATAATAATTGAAGATATGTTTATAAAATAAAATATGACTAGTTTAACATGGTAATTAAAATAAAATGTGAATTTTTGTAAACATTCTTCTTATGGTTTTGTTGAACTAAAATAAAACAAGCATGTAGGTTTTTCTTTTCTTTTAATAATAGAAAGCTCTCGATAGTCGTTTTTTAACGATAGTTGGTTTATCGGTGTTTCTTGCATTCTCTCGATCGTAGTAACGAGTTCTCGTTTAGTACGATGTTTTCTCTTGTGTGGTGTGTTGTCTTAGTCTACTTTGTTTCTTGTATGTTTGCCTATGTGTGGTGCTTGTTTCGAGTAGACAAGAACCATTTGAGAGCGTTGAAGATTAGAAGCTGAGCTCCCAAAGCTGTAGAATGGAAGATGAAGTTGATGCTTCTTGAAGCAAGATGCTTTGGGTGTAAAACAAGTTAAAGGCAAGTATAGCTTGGGTTTTCTTTCTGTGACCATGATCTTGGGCTTGTTTAATGAAATGTGATATAAACATAAATGATGAATGTTATGGTTTGGCAAAAGCTGGGACTTATAGTACAACTGTGAGGGCTATATGGCTCTGACTTTAGTTCAGTATGAGAACCTTTTTCTAGCTTGTTAGAGGTTACCCTTGTGGCACAAATGGGGAAAAGCAGACTGTGGATCCCTGGACTGGTTGTTCACACAGACTGACTATTGAAACCTAGCGGCCCTAACTTGTTACACAATCCTTTGAAATGCTTCATAGTGAACCCTGCCGACCTTCCTTGGAAGAGGGTTAAGAGACTAGCTACCTCGAGCGAAAGGGCAAATCACGACTCATAGTGAAAGTGTACACCTCTACGTAGAGTTTAATAAACTGATATATCAGTCGTGCCCACGGATACGGGCGGCCCGAAAAACTGAGGGAATTGTTGTATGTTCATTTAAATTGTTTATGTGCAATTCATTATTCAATTACACTTGATCATGTGGTTATGGATTATAATACCTTGTTGCTATATTTGCGGAGTTCGACATAGACTCACTCTTGCTATAACCCCCACACTTTAGGAGAAGTTTTAGGTTTGTGATCAACCAGTCAGTTGGATCCAGTGGAGTGGAGTTTACACCCAGAGATCGGAGTTGTCCATTCGTTGGTTGCTTTCTAAGGTTATCTCTTTTACTAAGTATGTTATATAATAAGCATTATTATTTGATATCACCTCTCTTTTGTAGCTATATGTGAGAATTGATTCTAAAGACTCACATATGGTGTGCATCATGTTTTGTCCTTAAAACCGGGTGTTACAAGTGGTATCAGCTCAATGCTGACTGTAGGACGCAAGCCTAGTTAGCACCGGTCAATTTGCAAAGCTTATTTGCTATCAAACTATTTTTCTAACTCCTTGATCATTGATTTGCTATTTCTGATCCTTGTCTTATTGTCTCCTCCTTGATAGCTTCCTTTGAGCTAGTAACTTCTTATTTCCTTGAACTTTTATTTAAGTTGTTTTGCTAAAAGTTTTCTGACCCTGTCTTGTTCAAATCTTGATGGCCTTTCATCATCTATCTACCCTTTAGGATGACCACCATAATTGAAGAAGTACGAGTAGTCTCGGTGATGTGTTGTGTGTTTGTTTTGCTTGATTTGTTTGGTGTGTTGCTTGTGTGTCATCTATGTTCTCTAAGGAAGACCGCAAAAGTAAGGTTTTGAAGTCAAGCAAAGTCCTTGTTAAGTGGGGTAGTGTCTCCTGCCAACAATAACAAGTCCTGAGTATCTCAAAGCGACAAGGCATGGAGAATTAAAGATTAAACTTTATCTTTCTTGTCATTTTTAGCTAACCTCAATCCATGTCATATATCACATCAATCTCAAATCAATTGAGTATGAAGACTCGAAGATTAGTCTTACCCGTCTCTCTAGTCTTTAAATCTCGTTTCTACCTTATTCTGTCTTTTCGGAGCAGTATGTCTTTCTCAGCTTATACCTCTGTTTTTGGGTTACCAAAAATCATGGAAAAATTCTAGACAACAGTAGACTTCAATATCTTTCTCTGGCCGCAAGAATCACTCTCATAACTATTATATATTTGGAGTTATGAAAATCACAAGATGATGCATCTGTGTTGTCAGAAATCTGGAGCAGTCTGTGGTATTCTGGTCATAACGCGATTTTGGTTCTTGCAAAGTATATGAAATTTTTCTGGAGATAACTACACTTCTGTACCATTCATATGCCGCTGGAATCACCTTTATAGCTATTTTCTTTTTGGAGATATAATCATCGCAAGTTGAAGTTTCTGTACAGTCTGAAATATGGAACTGTTTTTGTTGTGCACTATTTTTGACCAATTTATCTACCGAATCTAGAAAAGTGTTCTATAAGAAATCTGTATAGGACTTGATAGATTTCCAACGGTGTAAAGTACGACATTATTGGATTTTTAGAACAGGAGTTATAGCTGTTTTTCTAGACTGCTGTTTTTCATCTCGCGAGAAAATTTCAGATTATTTGATTTTACCCCGACACAGAAGTTCTTTGGAGTGACAAGAGGACATGGTGATAATTATCTCACTTAGAAGAAGATGCAAGCTAACCTTTGGTGCGCCTAGTTGATCTTTTCTTAAGGAGGGTAGCCAAGATAAAGAAGTTATAAGACGAAGGTTTCATGCATTCAAGCATTTTCACTTGAAGCTCGGGTATTCATGAGGATTGGTCTTTACTTTGAGCTATCATCCTTTTGGTGTTCAGGCTTGAACTCAAGAACTATCTCTATCCATCTTGTTATCGCTTGTGTATCCCCGATCCTTGTTCTTACATCTCATGAATCGCCAATCAAAGGAGTGTGGAGGCATGAAGATCTGTCCTATCTTTCTCTCTAGTCTCTTTGAATCTCGGGACGAGATTCCTGTTAAGCGGGGTAGAATTGTCACACCCTAAAATTTCTAATTTTGGGTTGTGCATAGAAAACACTAATTAAAATAAATGTTTTGATATTTGGATAAAATTTACCAATCTTAGTTTGAACTAGCGTAAATTTAGTTATAGGAAAAATGTGAATTTTCAAGCTTTTCCAAATTAATTTGATGGGCTATTGCTTGATGTGATGCTTGGTTGTTGATTTATTTCATGTTGTGAGAAAAGATTTTAAAAATGCGTTTAGTAAGTCGATCTTCTATCTCTAGCAATTCTTAGTCTTTCTCACCGATCAAATTCCTTGTTTTCCAACTTAATATTTGCTTGAGAAGTATCCTAAAATCTTTTCCATGAAATCCAAATCACTCCTTCCTGCTCACTATTCATCAACCTATCTCCATGGATACCTCAGGAATTTCTTCGGCTTTTTTTGGAACTTGTTCTCACTTGTTTATGAGCATAATCTAATTTTTAAATGCTCCAAAATATCTTTTTATGAGCTCCAAATACTTTATTTGGGTTCCTCTTGTTCTAAAATATCTTTGAGAATTTTCCCTGAATTTTCGGAGCCTTCGGAGTATTTTTCGTGGCTTAAAATTCAATTCTGGACTTTTCTAGAATTATTTTATCCATGAAATTAATTAATTCTGAAAATAATAAAATATCTCAGATTTCCTCATGCCCAAAGGCCCATGTCTTTATTTACTAATGTGCTTTAATAATTAATTAGGCCTATTAGTAAAGGTGGAGGATGCCACATCAATTGGTACCATATTGTTAGTTGATGTAGATGTGGAGAGTTCTCCGCCCTATATATATGTACCAACCTCATGGGCTAAGCACACCAAAACTACCGTATGAGGAGCCTCTAGTTTGAGAAATCCTTCGTGTAGTAAATTGATATTTCAACTCTCCTTGTCATGCCATCATCGGCCAACTCCGGCGAGCTTTTCCGGCCATCTTCGTCCTCGTCTCCGGATCTGGGAAAAAGATGGGGTGAGTTACAAGTTCGCCATGAGTTAATTACAGTTCTGCCATCAATCTTTTAATCCCCGCCGTTTCTTCGTTTTAAGTCCGATTCGAGTCATTCCGGTTGCGTTGGTTTCGTAACGTCGAGCTCTATGCAGTAGTGTTGATGTTTTCATGTCGCATTATTTTCCATATATAGCTAAATATTAAATTGATTAACATGCTTGTAATTAGTTTTATAATTAAAAGTAATTTAGGTTTATACATCATGCTTTCATAAATAAATGTTAATATGATTAATATCAACAATAATGTCTTCTCGATTATAATTTGTTTAGATCAACCTCAAAACATGTGGTTGTTCGTTTAGTGTCTCACATGTTTCATGTTATCTAATCTATAAATGTTTAAATGGCTTAAATAATAATTGAAGATATGTTTATAAAATAAAATATGACTAGTTTAACATGGTAATTAAAATAAAATGTGAATTTGTGTAAACATTCTTCTTATGGTTTTGTTGAACTAAAATAAAACAAGCATGTAGGTTTTTCTTTTCTTTTAATAATATAAAGCTCTCGATAGTTGTTTTTTTAACGATAGTTGGTTTATCGGTGTTTCTTGCATTCTCTCGATCGTAGTAACGAGTTCTCGTTTAGTACGATGTTTTCTCTTGTGTGGTGTGTTGTCTTAGTCTACTTTGTTTCTTGTATGTTTGCCTATGTGTGGTGCTTGTTTCGAGTAGACAAGAACCGTTTGAGACCGTTATTGTTTGGCAAAAGCTGGGATTTACAGTACAACTGTGTGGACTATATGGCTCTGACTTTAGCTCAGTATGAGAACCTTTTTCTAGCTTGTTAGAGGTTACCCTTGTGGCGCAAATGGGGAAAAGCAGACTGTGGATCCCTGGACTGGTTGTTCACACAGACTGACTATTGAAACCTAGCGGCCCTAACTTGTTACACAGTCCTTTGAAAGGCTTCATAGTGAACCCTGCTGACCTTCCTTGGAAGAGGTCTCGGGCGAAAGGGCAAATCACGACTCATAGTAAAAGTATACACCTCTGTGCAGAGTTTAATAAACTGATATATCAGCCGTGCCCACGGATACGGGCGGCCCGGAAAACTGAGGGAATTGTTGTATGTTCATTTAAATTGTTTATGTGCAATTCATTATTCAATTACACTTGATCATGTGGTTATGGATTATAATACCTTGTTGCTATATTTGCGGAGTTCGACATAGACTCACTCTTGCTATAACCCCCACACTTCAGGAGAAGTTTTAGGTTTGTGATCAACCAGTCAGTTGGATCCAGTGGAGTGGAGTTTACACCCGGAGATCAGAGTTGTCCATTCGTTGATTGCTTTCTAAGGTTATCTCTTTTACTAAGAACGTTATATAATAAGCATTGTTATTTGATATCACCTCTCTTTTGTAGCTATATGTGAGAATTGATTCTAAAGACTTACATATGGTGTGCATCAGGTTTTGTCCTTAAAATCGGGTGTTACACAACATGAGCCGGAATTGGCCACAAGATTTGTATCAGAAAGTGGCACAACGCATATGTCGTGGCTTGTGTTTTGAGTTGGTACTCACGAATCTGGACTCATCTGTATCAGAACTCTGGAGCTTTCAAAATATTTGGTCAACGGCTGCTTACGCACCATGGTTGTCATCCTAAACCTACTATTTATTCATATTTTTATTATGTTGGAATGCATTGAAAATTTTAAAGTTCCGTAGCAACACATGGGCATTTGCTAGTCATAGTTTAAGGTTGAAAATCAAACTAGCGTGCAAGTTAAAGGGTGAAAAATATGCCTTAGCCTAATTTTTAATGCTTGCAACAGATTGATTACAATGCCAGGTTGCCAGCCAGCTAGCCGCAGCATCTGTAAAGAAAAAACAATCGATTTCTACTATAACTCGGCATTTGGACAACACATGAAGCAAGCAGAATGCATACCACTGTATTTAGCATTACCAAAAACAAAAGACCATTTAAGCGTTTAGAGCACTTAGACGGGATACGTCTGTCTAGATAGTTAAACTCGAAAGTTCCCAGAACCCCAAAACTAACCAACCGCTATGTCAACTTACTCCAACATCCATACAAATTTGAGACAAGCGGCCTGTTCGTTGGTTGGTTTTTAGGTTGGTTTGGGCTGGCTGGTGCTGGTTTATTGTGAGAGAAAAACACTATTGACTGACTGGTTTGGGCTGGCTAAAACCAACAAGTGAACAGGCTGAAGGAAAGTAACCCAGCTTTCTACACTACACAACATTCAGATTCTACAGAAGGAACCACTTCTTCTCCGCGCCATCAAGGTCACCCTTGTCTCCAATCATAGTAACCGTGAGATCAACTCCTCCAAAGTAGGTATCTCCTGGCTCTAAAGAAAGCAAAAAACAAATAAAAACAGTAGTTAGTAGACAATGATTTGCATAAGTAGAAACAAAAGTACACAAATGATTCTTACGTCACGTGGATGCTGAAGATAAGCCTTGAAGACTGAAGATATCGTGTCATTACAAATAGCATTCGTTTTGTCGCTTTTACCGCCGAGAACCATACCAATCACACCTTTCATGTCAAGGGCGGGCCCTCCTGACATACCCTTCATGGTAACACAACTCACTAGAATGGTCTCCATAGTGACACCTGCGTTTGTATACTGGCACTGTTTCCCCTTCCTTCAGAAAAACAACAAATGTATATGTTAGCAAAGCCAATTCTCTACTTATCTCTACTATAATGGACTAATCAAAATTATATTAGGTCCCCCAAAAAAAAGTCCTCCGCTGAGAGCCTTCAACCATTGTGCACCCAGAAAAATGCACACAGTAATTCATCTGCGTTAAAATCAAAGGCTAATAAAACACATAAACCAAATTCGATGACCATGATTAGATGTGGATGCCAGGTTTCTCACCCCCGAGCCCTCACCTGTTACACAACGTACCCCTTTGGTTCTTTCTTTTCTTTCTCCCCTTCCTCTGCACGTTTCTCTCTCGTCCACGGGAAAAAGCACGGCCGCACCGCCACCGGTAACAGTGCCATGGCCATCATCGGCTCCTCCCCTCTCTGCAATGGCCACCGGAGCGGCGGCGCTCATCACGGCCGCGGCATGCACCCGCAACCTCCGTCTGGGCCACGAGCTAGACACTAGCCTCCTCCGCGCACCGGGCGCACCACGGCCATGACGTGCTTCCGTGCCACGTGCTACAAGCGTTGCTGGCCGCAACACAAGCATCGAACTCGGCGCATGGGAACCCGATGGCTGCACCGCGATGCTCCCCGTGGATTGTTCGTGGGACGGCGCAGATACTGCCTCCGCGCTCACCAGACGCAAGATCTTGTCTACTAGCGCATGCTATCTGTTCGACGAATTACAGCACTGGAGATAGACGTTGCTGCCTTTTCGTTTTCATGGAAATTGCCACGGCAGAGTGCGTTCATTATTCTTTGGATGACATACTAATGTGAACTGACGGAGTACACAACATTTATTTATATAGTTTCTTTTATTACCAGGCATTCATATGTGATACTGCAGATATGAAAGAGTTTATTTTTTATAAAATTGATCATTTTGTTGCAAATGATTTTTAAAATAATAAGATACAACATACAACGTCCAAGGGCAAAATTGGCCATTACAACCAAAACCTCCCATTCCTATAAGCGGAGCAAAGCTAAATGCCAAATAGGTCCACCTGCTCCAGTAACTCCAGAGTGCAACTGCTCTACGGTGGAGTTGGTGGAGCATAGCTCGAAAAATTAGAACAGAGCAGCCCCAAACAGATCCTAATTTTATTCGAATTCATTTACAATACCCGTAGCAACGCGAGTATCCATCTTTTTAGATCAAAGTATGCCCGGAGCTAGAAGCGGCGACTATGCATTTTTTCTTCCGTTGATAGCCAAATAATGTTAGAATTGAGTTTTAAGTTAGAACATGTTTTATGATACTAAGTGGTCTGATTCCCCACGCGACGCCGCTCCCCACCTACACCACCGCTGGTCCCTTCCCTCCCCCTCCGGCATATCGCCGGGGGCCGGAGGGAGTGGGGATCCAACGTTTTTAATAAATTTTTTCAGTAGATCGAGTCCTTAGGGTTAGAGTCTCTCCATCTTGGTTTTGGGGATTTATCTTCTCCTCCTCCTCTCCGGCAATGATGAGATGGTAGGGTGGAACCGTTTTCTCCATGGCGGCTCTGTTGAAGATGGGGGCAATAACTACGGCGTCAGCATCCTCGCCGAAAGAAGAGAAGGGAAGACACAAGAAAGAAGAAGTTTCTTAACTCCGCCTACATGAATATTGACCGTCGTTCGTTAGCCATCTGTTCTCAGGCCTTTTGCCGAGTGTTTGCCTGTGCGGTCATCCATACTGCAAAGCGTCGTACAAGTTTGGTTTTGAGATCTGGAGCTATTCACAGCGTGGGTATAATTTAGATAAAAATCAGTTTCTAGATATTTATGTAATCCAGAGTGCTTGTAGCGTGTTGATGTACTCAGCTATTATATCTAATATAATTCTTCTTTCGGTCGGAAAAAAAAGTGGTCCGATTTCCTGCTAAGGGATGAAGCCGGGTTCAATCCCTTTATTAAAAAAAATTCTTCTTATTATATGGTCAAACAAAGCTTTCACCGTAGGGGAAATTTAGAAAAAAGGATTTGCAGTGGAAATTATGGAATTCGTACTAGCGTCGTTAATGGCTAATGTCATTGTTTTACTCAAATCGCACTCGAGTATTTGTAACTACATATTTTCAGTCATGTTAATTATGCAGTGAATTTTAGTCAGCGAAGATAAATTTGTGTTTCTGAATTCTGATATATTTTCAGGGATTTATCACACAATAAGTTGGAGGTCTCAATTCCTGATGTCTTTTCACAGCTGCCATCTCTCATGGTTATGTGAGTTTTCTGATCCCTAATGACTTTTATGTCTTAGAGTTTAGCTATAAATAATTGCTAATACTAATCTAATCATTATACACTACTGAAAAATGATTTTTAGTCAGATCCATAATTTTTAGGACTACACTACTTGATTTATGGTGGAGGCGGACGCCTGCTGGATGCCCGGCCTGCAGCACCAGGATCGCCGCTACCATTGCTTGCTCTTTGCGAGTTTTACTGATGGATACGATTAATGAATGACAGGTGTCAGGAGCTGTTACGACGAGAAAATTAATAATTTAGCTTATTATCTGCTATGTACAGCTATCAACTTCACTGAGGATGGAATTCTTGGCGGACATTTTGAAGAGCCGTGCAAATGAATGTTTTGACAACTTTCCTAAAGATCTCTAAGTCATGATTAAGGACTTAGGCAGAATGTAACTTAGATGGTTAATATGAGAAATAACTTTACTATGCCTTCTTATGCAAAAGTGTTTCTCGAATTGTAAACATGCTCAAATACAATTGTGTAAAAGTTGAACTATGGAAAAAAAAAATCATTGGTTATTTTCATGTGGATCCCCAAGATAAAGCCGTGGCGTTAGCACGGGCATTATACTAGCACTACTAAAAAGACAAAAGAGAAGGACGTCAACAACGATTCAACATGCCTCCGATTCCCTTCCTCCACGCTTCCACCACACTCCCCTGCGTTTACAAAAAATCTCGCCCCTCCCGACTCCCCTGCATTTCCCAAACCCTTTCCTCGCCCTCTACTCGGAGGCCAGACCGCCGCCAGAGCATGCCTCGCCCTCACTCATGCGCCCCTAATGTCACCGCAGGGTGCTTGCTTCGCCTCGCCCTGCCCCCGCCGCCGCTGACGACGACGACGAGGACACGGACGCAGGAAACGTGCACGCCTCTAGCCGGGCCGCCGTGTGCGAGTTGCCGCCAGCCCGCCATGCATGAGCGCCGCCGCAACACGCTGCTCGAGTCGCCGGGATGCCCTGCTCGATGCGGACACCGCCGTCCCGCACCAGCCATTACAGGCCGTCCTGCATCTTCCACTTCAGTTCTCCATGTAGCAATTCGGTGTGATAGAACTACACTAGAATCATGTGGGCTTCTCCTATTACATGAAATTGCATTATCATGTTTTTAACCTATCCATGAACAAATAGCCCTTTGACTATTGACCAATACTCTGTTGGCCCTTTCAACCAAGAACCAGGTGAGCAACCGACTCACCTTCCCTCCTTGTATATGATTCAGCTGCAGTCTTCAACAAAGGCAAATTTGGGCTATAAGTAATCGGGGTTTTTCGACACGAGTTAAATTCCGCGTCTAACTCATTTTCATGAAGGCTAGCAAAAACCTTCTCACATTCTACAAGAAGCTCTGAAAGTCCAAGTCTCCTACGGAATCTTTTCTTGAATACATTGTTCATGCCTTCACTCCTTTGAGTCGAGGCCATATTAGCTGTAAATGAATCACGGTAGACAATAGCCCACCTTTTTCTCAAATCATATAGGTTTGCCATCCATTGGTTCTTCTCAAGGTCATACTTACTCGACAATTCATGCCAATTCTGGATGAACATATCTTCAGATCTATCTTCATACACACATCTCTTAAAATTAGGTAGAAACTTATCAGGGTGCTTCTGAATTACATGCCCGAGATGTTTAGTGGCGTTAAGATAGATGTGCCACAAACAGAGAGGATGGCTTATATTCCTAAATACGTAGGCAATTGCTCCTGCCATGGTTGCGTCTTGATTGGTGAAAATTGTACTTGGATGCTTTCTTGACATGGTTGTTAGAAAGGTTTCAAAGAGCCAAACAAATGATTCAATGGTCTCATTAAATACCAAAGCAGCACCAAAAATTATTGTTTGCTTATGATGGTTGGTTCCAACGAATGGTGCAAATGGCATTTCAAGCTTATTAGTTTGAAAAGTGGTGTCAAATGACACAACGTCACCAAAGCATGCATAATCCATGATAGAGTGACCATCTGCCCAAAAGAAATTAGCCATCCGACCATCGTCCTCATCTATTTGAATGGCATAAAAGAATGTAGGATCTTCTATCTGCTTATTCTTCAAGTATTCTAAAACTGTTTGAGCATCATTTGATTCTAAGTACTTCCTACGCTCATGACTAATTTTATTTTTGCAGTACATCTTTGAGAATGGAACTTTGTCAGATCCTCCATAAAACTCCTTCATAAACTCATATACCTGTGTTGGCTTCATTCCAGCTTGTCGTATCTGGTTAATCAACATCCTGTCCGCTTCTACAACACGTCGTTGGGATCTCAGCTTATGCGATTTATTTGGACTAGCAAGATAATGATTGTGATCAAGTACAACCTTTTGCACTGTCCAAGTCCCCTCTCTGCTGACACTAAACTGAACACGTGCATCACAACCTGTCCTTGTACTATCCTTTGATGTCTGAGTTTCTCCATGTCCTTGGCAACTACAAACAATATACTTTTGACATATACTACCATCTCCTCGATGCCTTGTCTGGCTCTTATACTGAACCCAACATTACCAGCATAGGCATTATACATCTCATAAGCTTTGACCTCTGATTCAAAAGTCATACTAACTTCAGGAATTATTCCAACTTTATCAACCACCTGTTGTGCAATCGAATCAGAATTAAAGCTATATCGCCACAATGTAGTTATTTATAATTGTCTTCGCCCTAGCTATTTAGTTAGAGGAAAAAAGACTGTTACCTTATTTGGTACTCCGTCTATCACTTCTTCAGCTACTAGATGATGGAGAGCGTTCCCATTAGCACGAGTGTTATCGTCGATAGCAACAATAGTGTTCTGTACAGTACAGTATGCACACATTTATACATGATGAAACTACATGAAAGATAGAAGAGGAAGATCAAAGACCAAATGATGACCATACATGTGTTACTTGCTCTCCCTTGACTCCACGGATAGAGGGAGAAACCATGGGCGATGAATTGTCTTGGGATGGCGACAAATTCTCTTCCTGGCATCCTTCTCCAATCATGCCGGCTCCATCGTCCAAGGGGACGGCGGTGCAAGGACCACCTTCCTGGCCTCCTTCTCCTGTCATGCCGGCTGCGTCGACGGCGCAAGGACTAGCACCTTCCTGGCCTCCTCCAGTCATGCCGGCTACGTTGTCCATGGAGATGGCTGCACAAGGACCACCCTACAAAGTATGCGATATATGTCACAAACAACACGTGACAATAGCAGACCTGTCTTAAGTAATGGTTGCATGAAACTTACACATAATGGGATGCTAAAGGACTTATGTGGTGTGGTACATTCTTGAACAGGAATATCTGGGGCCACTGACTCAACATCAGAGTGTACATTAAAATCCAATCGCTTTGCTATGCTCACTTCACCCTCAAGGATCATAGTGGCTACAAGATAGCATAAGCAAACGGGAGAAAATCAGTTAGCAAGACGATATTGTTGTACACACAAACATGTGTACAACATATAGGCCATCTCAACATATGCATAAAAATAATACAATTTACATCTAACTAAAGTCAACAAATAAACCAGCAATATCAAACTTTCATTTTAGTATAGATTGGACAATGAGGAAACCAAGTAGGAGAAAAAAAGACTAAAAAAGGTAACTCATTGATGGAACGTGTACATGGGGCATGCTGAACTCGAATCGACATTCAGATTTGGATATAATAAAGAGAAGTTGAAAATTATGATATAGTATATTGCCTACATTGTATACACTCCAGACTAATCCATTGCATGCCATGAATAAACAAATAGTAGCAGAATTATTGTTTTTTCCTTGCAATACCATGAAGCCCTGATTTCTACCTGCCGACTATGCAGTAACATTTTCAGCTTAGCAAAGCGTTTAATACATGCGTAATGAAAGAGCCATGATGCTGACCCAAAATCTAGGAATTTCTACTGCACATACACCACAGAAGCTCATAAAAATCATCTACATAACAAAAATATGTCAAAGAAATGTGAGAAACAAAAAACCTGGTTCAAAGAACTGACAACAGAAAGATCATAAGTTGAGAACTCGATCAACTTCAACAATGGAGGGAAGTGGGATGAATTTGGTGTTGCTGGGCAGAGGCACGGCGGCGTCCGCGTGGGCGTCGATCGGGAAGGTGGAACCGTGCTGGGGCAGTGGGGCGCCGAGGAGCGGCACAGCGGACGTGGCGGGAGCTGCTGGCGCCCGGCGACACCTTCTTGGTGGTGCGGCGGAGGTGGATGATGAGCGCCTACCGGCGATTGGCAAGAAACAATCTAATCACTTCCTTGGAACCCACTTCCTTCGTGTGAAAGAGGTCGGAAGCCTGAGGGCGATATCTTGCATCCCAACAGACAGCAGCAGGCCGTAACAGGCCTATCCTCTCTCATATAGCCCAGCTCCAGCTGGAGGCTTGAGGCCTGGCCTGCCATTGACTCAAATTTTTATTTTTCTTTATGGCTCAACAAAATTGGGACCATCTGCTAAAAAAAAAAGGGTTGACCAGCAACTTGTTAACTAATAACTAAACAGAAATACTTTAGCAAAGAAGTAGCACTAAACAACAGTGCTTAACGGACCACAAAATCTCGACTTATAGATAGTTTACCAAAGTAAACCTCACTAGAATAATACTCCCTCTATTCAAATTATAAGACGTTTTAGCCTTTTTTTTAAATACATTTATTTTTTATGTATATTATTATGTCAAGATATGTAGCAAAAGCAATTTATCTAGAGAAACCAAACGTCTTATAATCTGAAATGGAGGGAGTAGTAGTATGTTATAGCTTTCACTTAATATACAAGTTATTGAAGTAAAGTGAGCCACATTATCAACTAACATGTATCTAGATATCCACATCAACGAACCCTATCATCCACTATCTTTATTTAGGGTAATAGTCTATCTCCTCATGCAAGCTAAACTACCAATATTATAGTGCCACATAAGCCATCAGATTTTCATTCCAAACAAAAAAAATCGTGCACTGTCATCCGTGACTCACACAACAACACATAGGGTCCAACACGGGGCAGCTAATTAGCAAACGTTCACTCAGATGGGTTTTGAGCGAACGCTTTTCAGACACATGCAACTTTCCTTTTTTTGTAATAAAAATTCCGCAACTTTTCTTTTTTAGAAAGTTTTCTATTTTTAGCAAAAGCTTTAGATCTATGGTTTTCTATAATTAATTGGAATCATTCATAACTGCAGTTTTTATGGTCCAATTATAGCGGTGGACTAATTGTTTTATTATTAACTGTAGTAAGAATTTCATACTCATTGAATCATATATATATATATATATATATATATATATATAGGGAGAGGCTATTCAGTAGCCGGCTACAAAATAAGTTATTTTGTAGCCACCTCCATTTACTATAATTTTATATACTAATTTACCATAATATAAATACATATTTACGATAGTTGGGTTACTATAACACATGGGGATATTTACCATAACGTTATATTAAACCACTTAGTAAGGAGTTACTATAATCTCGTAAAATAACATAGTAATTATCGTAACTCAAAGTGGCTACAGAATAAGTTATTCTGTAGCCAGCTACAGGATAGTAGTTCTATATATATATATATATATATATATATATAACTTAGTCATAGATTTAATTATTTAGATTTAACAAGCATAAACTTAATATGGATTAATGTTAATCCGACTACATCCAATAAGGTCTTGTATGGCTCAAGATAACAGGTCAGGTGAATCTAAAGTTGTGGGATAAAAAAAAAGTTTGTAAAAGAATATCATGCACCTCATATCACTTCTAGTTGTTTATACACAATTTATGATCCTTGTATGCACACTACCATTATGTGTCTAGATCCCTCGAAGACCTAACAACAAAACCTCTACTACTGTAAATATAATGAAGTCACTAAAGAGAATGGACGTAAAGTGCAGCTCCAAGAGCCATCGCTTCATCCGGTTTCCTCCGTATGTTAGGCTCCCTTCCATCAAAGTAATCCCTGACGAGGTTTTGAATCCTGGGTATCACGGCACTCCCACCGACCATAACAATCTCACCGATCTTGCTCTTGCTCCACTTTATACCACCTCTGTTCACCATGGCTGTTTCCACCAAGTTCATGACTTTGCGGAACAGATCATCATTCAGTTCCTCAAACTCCGACCGTGAGAGCGGCTCCGAGAAATCGACACCATCAACGAGGGACTCAACAATCACCTGGACATGATCTTGACTGCTCAATGCCTTCTTGGCATTCTCACATGCCGCCCTCAATTTGCCTAGACCGATCCTGTCCTGACTGATATCCACTCCGTGCTTCAGCTTGATGCGCTTGGCGAAGTAGTCCACGACCCTGTCGTCAAAATCGTCTCCTCCAAGGAAATTGTCCATCCGATACCCAAAGACTTGAAACCTGCCGTCCAGCAGCACCACAAGGCTCGCGTCGGACGAGCCGCCGCCGACACGCAAGACAAGCGCAGTGCCGCGCTCGCGCAGCTTCGTGTGCAGGCCGTGAGCGACGGCAGCAGCGGTCGGCTCTGTGACCGTCCAGACGACGTCCAGCCCGGCCATCTTGCCGGCGTACTCAGCCGCCCCGCTGTGTGCCGCGGCGAAATGCTGCGGGATGGTCATGACGGCGTACTCGACCGTGCGGCCGAGGTACTCCTCGGCCTTGTTCTTGAGCTCAGCCACTACCATGGACGCGACCTCGCTGAACTCGAGCTGCTTGACTGAACCATCGCTGGCCGTCACTTGGACGATCGCCGTGTCGTAATCTCTTGTACCGATCTTGTACGGCACGCGCTGGATGGCTCCCTGCACGATGTCCTCGTCGTACCAGCGGTTTCGCCTATTAACAGATCGAATAATGATACACACTAATCATGAATCCATCAATCAATTATATATAACCTAGCTAATATATATGTATTGTTTTTAGTGGAACGATATATACCTTAGCCCGAGCAAGCGTTTGAAACCGAAGATGGTGGCCTCGGGGTTGGCGGCGGCGTGGTTCTTGGCGGCCTCGCCGACGAGGGAAGTGCCGTTGTCGGTGAAGGCGACCCAGGAGGGGATGCAGAACTGGAACATGGTGTCGTCGTCGGTCGTCTTGCCGGAGCCGGTGTAGCCGGCGACGCAAGAGTTGGTGTTGCCTAGATCGATGACGACCACTTCTCCGCGCCGGTACCAGAACTCCCTCGGCCTACTGTCGGGGTACGTACTTGGGTCCTCGTCAAGGAGCATTTGGAGCCCGGGCGCCGTGGCCACCAGCACGCATACGAGGATGAGCACCGCCGGCAGAGTTACCGCCGGGCGGCGACCGCCAGCAGCCATTGCGACCAGAAGAATTACTAGGTCTCTTAGGTTTCGTTATCAGCTTCTTTTTTTTTGACACATCCGGTTAGGCCGAGTACGGTTTGGTTTGGAACTTTGGATAGCAAACATTGGTCGTGTCGTGTGTCCCTCGATCGGATCGGATCCGTTACGTAATACTGGACGACTCTATTCAGCCAGCTCCGTGAGCAAGGGGCCCATGGCCAATACTCCGTTTGCAGATCAAATTAAGAGGGACGTGTTGACAGCCAAATATAATCGAGAGAGTAAAAGAACCAGAAAAACAAATTAAATTGAAGAAGATCAAATTTGGAACAATTGTACAAATTTCACCAGTTTCAAGGTAATTCTATTTCCCAGACGGTTTATTCAATAACCG
Organism: Miscanthus floridulus; assembly: GCF_019320115.1. Taxonomy (NCBI): domain Eukaryota; kingdom Viridiplantae; phylum Streptophyta; class Magnoliopsida; order Poales; family Poaceae; genus Miscanthus; species Miscanthus floridulus. The sequence goes on from NW_027096899.1 coordinate 33,461, forward strand.
TCAAAAAAATTTAAAACCGTCAGGGAATTTCATGTTTCCGTGAGTGTGAGCTGATTTCGATAGTCCAATATTATTTTGAGTTTTTTTGTTGGGGACTCGCTCTATCTCGAAGGGTTAAACTTGTAAGTTCTGAAACGACCATCCACCTCTATTTATATGACAGGATCATGACTAATTGAGAAATCCATCTATCTCATCAATAAAAAAGGTTCAATCTACTACACTTTTTTTTACCCTCAAACTCTTACAACCTATTGTTGGCCAACATTTTTCTATACAAGATTTACTAGAGTTCTAAATGGTCTTGCAGAACCTAGGACATCCCTACTATGCTTTACCCTGATAAATCTTTGCGAGGTGGTTGTTCCGGGCGAAGAATGAGTGTCAGATCAGTCTCGCCAACACCCCAAGTCAGCATCGCCATTTATACCTATCTCACCTGCATGTCTCAATCGTGTGCGGCCCTTGCAATCATGCATACTGTACGTGTAACCGAATTAGTGTCATCACTTTTTTATAACTACTGAAAACGAAAGGGAAAATTATTTTATCCCTATGTGGTTGTGTACAAACATCTTATATAATTTTACTATTATATGGTTGTTGTCCAAGAAAAGTGCGACGATACAAACAAGCTCAAGACACAAAGAAAGAGGCAAGAAAAGGTATATATCTTATAGTATTTGTGATTTTTTTTTGTGAAACCATAGTATTTGTGATTTAGATGACAACACAAGTCTAAGACTAACACGAGTGTAAAGTGAGTTAGATTATACTAAGTCCTAGGAATGCAAGAGACGAAGTGGTGCAAAGATCGGCGGAGAAACGACGCAAACACCAATAACTGAACCACTTCGTTCACAGCCCTATTTAACACAAGGTAGATTGGTAGAAGGCACCGCACAATTAATCTGCTGAGAAGAAAATGGGCTGCGGCAGAACATCTAGTGATTATCAGTAAGGTGGCAAAAGGAAACTTGCACTCACCGAGTCACCGTACGATATGGCAGAAAAATATAAGGGCGTCCGCAACGGACCCAGCGAAATCGCTGGCTAATGTGGATGAACGAGAAATAAATTAGTATTGATCTGTAATCGTTCTCTCCTATTGGATCCCACCTATTCATCTCTGTTTTCATCGAACGATGTGAAATCGAATAATCGATCGGCGACTTACTCGGTACCGGTGAGTTTTCTCTTTCCACCTCTTTGGCTTCCACGTCGGACTCACAGCCAGCGACGTCACTACCCCCTTGGGACACCCTAAGCAGTAGATCATCTCGTGAATGGAAAAAGGCAACGAGTCATCCAATGCTTATGATTTCGCTGCTAGTTTCCTACGGCTAGTTGAGGTGAATGGGGTTATATATAAGGTTGTCTACACTGCATCCACCCTCTCAAGACATTTTTGTTCGCTTGAACTTATCATCCCTGCTTATTAGCCATGGTACACTGTTTTTCTCTCACAACAAAACAACATCAGCCGTCTTATCAACCGTAGAAATTAAACCATGAGCCGAACAACCCATTCAAAATTACATCCAAAATTAGGATAGACAATATTTTAATGCATCTTTGTTGAGAGTTAGTCCCTAGAGTTTGAGAGCTTTGAGTGATTGGGTCTTGATGCCCTTGTATCTTGACAATTCGGAGTGCAAGTCTTCATGACCTTCCAGTGAAGGTGAGGTAGCCTTCGAGTCGTCGACTCTCTCCATTCTTGGTGTGGAACGACAACGTGTTAGTGTGCAGAGGACAAGGAAGCATCTCTCCCTTAAATGGAGAAACCATGTAGTGGATACAACATCAAGTTGACCGCGACTAAGTGGATCTAGTGAGACTATGTGACTCACACCCGCCTTTGCTCTGTATTTGACACACCATGATCGAATTGGGTGACAGTAGTGGCAACTCTGAGACTTGATGACTCACAACACTTTGGTTGGCGAAGGCCTTGTGTGATAGTCCAACACTATAGTAACCATCGGGTGGCATAGGGAGATTTTGTGACTCCATTGGTTTTGGTCGAGCGAACACCGCAATCGAGAGAGACTTATTGATTGGGAGCATACCTCGATAGATCTCCAACATAGACTAAGGGTTGTGTTTTAGCAACCAATAGCACAGGATGCCAAGAGTTTATCCTCTCTATCCTTTGCTCTTTACTTATCATACTTGTGTAATATTTACCTTTGTAAGATTTAGTTATAGACTGGTTGTTAGGATTGGCTATATATGTTAATAAACTCTTTGTGGGTTGTTGGTAAGATAAAAGTGCACTAGAAAAACGTTAATTGCACGTCATACTAGAGTTAGAGTAGTTTATGGGTTCTATAAGAGCATCTCCGAAGAGTGTTTCTAAAATTCACCTCTAAATCATCATCATTTGGAGAGTCATCTGCATAAAAATCACTTAATATATGTTCCTCCCCCCCCCCGCGCCCTCAAACAACTTTTCTATACCTTATATTCTTGTATATACTTTAGAGAGTCATTTTCGTATTTATCTTTGGTTAGCGAGAAATTCAAAATAGAGGATGACTATATTTGGATATAATCATTTAAAGAACCGGTTGAAGGTTACTTTAAAATAGAAAAATTCTATTCCTAAAAATTAGGAAGGATATAGAGAATCTCTTAGAGTTGCTATAATGGTAGTTCAATTTGACCCCTAGGATCTATGTTTTGTTTAGACCCAATTCACAGACGCCCCCCACCACTGGAGACGCGCTCTTTGCCGAGTGCCTGGGGCACTCGGCAAAGGCCCTATTGCACTCGGCAAAGGCTTTGCCGAGTGCCACACTCGGCAAAGGCTTTGCCGAGTGCCACACTCGGCAAAGAGCAAACGGCAAAGCCGCATCCGGCGAAGGGTTCTTTGCCGAGTGCCGTTTGTCGGGCACTCGGCAAAGGCTTTGCCGAGTGCCAGTACGGCACTCGGCAAAGAAAATTGGCCGTCAGCCGTTGACGGCGTCTTTGTCGAGTGCCGGGTCAGGAAGGCACTCGGCAAAACTTTTCCCTTTTTTTGAAAAATCCTTTGCCGAGTGCCTTCCTGACCCGGCACTCAGCAAAGAAAAAAAAATTGAAAAATCATTTGCCGAGTGCCTTCCTGACCCGGCACTCGGCAAAGAAAAAAATATTTTTTTTTTGAAAAATCCTTTGCCGAGTGCCTAGCTGAGACGGCACTCGGCAAAGGAAAAATATTTTTTTTTGGAAAATTCTTTGCCGAGTGCCAGAGTCCTGGCACTCGGCAAAGCTGGGAAACACATGGTAGTGTACACAGCTTTGCCGAGTGCCAGGGTACTGGCACTCGGCAAAGAGACCTGGTAGCGCATTTTTTTGGCAGCTTTGTCGAGTGCCAGGGCAAAAGGCGCTCGGCAAAGGCTCTTTGCCGAGTGTTACACTCGGCAAAGTGACCAAAATTTTTTGTTTTTTTGTTTTTTGCTATCGATCACTGCAAACACAACATATAGCATATATATCACATCCATCACATATATACCACATCCAGCACCTTATATGTCATAATCCATCACACATACCACATGAATCACATCCGTTCACCACATGTCACAGTAATTCCATCCATTATTCGACAGGATTCCGCATCATTCAACAAGTAGTTCAAATCCATCACCACATGTCACAATAACACATGCATGACAACAACATTGTCTTGGACAGAAATCCATTGCGAAGAGAACAAGACATGAAACTACAAGCGCTACTCACTGAAGCGGCCCTTGATGTGGCCATCCTGCTGACGACGGGGAAGGAAACATCTGCTGGTTCGGAGTGCCCTGAGCTGGGTTGTTCGAACCCGCCGACTGAGGCTGCACACAAGAGAAGAGATTGCATGAGACAAGATTAGTTGAATAGCGATTGTAGCAATTCCTTGCATGTGTGACATTACTCACTGGAGTAGCAGAGTGAGGAGGCTGAGGTGGACCCATTAACCCAGGAGGCATAGCAGCACCCGTCGTAGTTTGCATCCAGGCAATAATGGCCGCCAACCTTTTCTCCTGGTGAGTTTGTCGGCCTCCCGTGCGGCCCGCTCGGCCGCCAACCCCAGTTCTAGCTCCTGGGCCCTCCTGTTTGCTTCTTCCACCTAGGCCTACAAATTGTTGCAAAGCTAATGTTACAATAATGCAAAGGAAATAGAGTTGTGTAAAGATCAATGTACGATGAGTAAAACATGAATAACCTGGAGTGTGTCGACCCGGTGCTGTGAAATGCTTGGCCATGAGCGTATCGCCGGGAGTGGGGAGGCGGCCGTGCTCTGTGCTCGGATCTGGGAGAGAGTGGGAGTAGAGGCCGTGTCGATCACGCTGTCGCCAATCCAGTAGCGGCCATGCTTCTTGCCTTGTCCAATCCTCATGACGGTGTTTGCATCAATGTTGTCGGTCCGTGGATCGTACTCCAGCCCATGGATCGACCTTGCCACCGACGTGTACTCCATGATTTTCTCGTAGGCGCTCGAGTTTGTGTACGCCTCGGTCGGGTCGTTCGGGTTGAAGGAGACGTCGGACGACGCCTTGCCCTTGTGTGCCATGGCAAATGCGGTGAAGTTGGAGCACTCTTGGCCTTGATGTGCCGCCGACTACAAGAACAAAAACAAGATGATTAGAATTCTTTGCCGAGTTCAACGAAAGCAAGAAGAATAGAAACATGACCACGTACCCACGCTCGGGCGTATCCGGAGAGGTTGCGGTTGCCTTGATGGTGTGATACACCTGGCATGAACAAACGTCGCTGCCGGGCAGCCGCGTGCTGAGCGGCCCACTCCGCGCTTAACCACCTGTCCACCATCTTTGCCCAAGCCACAGGGCACCCGTTGCACCACCAAGGAATCACCTACACATCATCAAGTAGTTGACATATTAGAAAAACAAGTGATTCATACTTAATCTCAAAAGGAACCAATTTTAATGTTCTTTAGCTACCTCAAGGAACTGGGGTTTGGTCAGCGTCAAGTCTTGTTCTCAGATGTCCTTCTTGGTGACCTTCTGTCCGAGCTTCGTCCCATAGTAATCTATGATGGCCTGGAGTCACGCCTCATGATGGACGTCGACGACGCGTTTCCTGCAAGCTCGCTTAGCCACTGCCTCCACCGTGCCCTCGAATCCGTCGTCAAGTTTGAAGTACTCCTGCATATACAGACACGATGTATGCATTAGTTATTTCAAGTAGAGTCCAATGAGTGCGTTGTATTGAGCCATGTAGTGCGAGGAAGACTTACCCAGAACTCCCGAATGACGAGCGCAGCCACGGTGCCTGCTTCCACATGGGGGCGGACTCGTAGTGGGCAAACATGAAGGCGGGCTCAAGGTTCCCGGCATGCATGACCATGCCAGGGAAGTGTCTCCTGCATAGGAGACCTAGGATGCCATTGACATGGCGGGAGGCAGTGTTCCCCGACACAATCTCCCACCCCCTACAGAAGTGATTAAGAAAACATATTAGTCTCTATTTCGATATCGAACATGGCATATGAAGTAAAAGTGATAACATGCAAAGGCACTTACCTTTGCCCCTCTAGGCGAATCACTGGGCGTAGACGAGTATGCGGTCGGTCAGGGAGGGTGGAGGGTCCTCGCAAGTAGACACCTGACGAACTAGAGGAAGCGGTAGCTCCCGTCCCGCCCCCGTCCTCGTCCTCGTCCTCGTCCACCTCCTCCTGGACCGGCATCTCCTCCTCCTCGCCCACCTCCTGCTGCACCTACTCCTCCTCCTCCTACTGCTGCTACTGCTGCTGAACCACGGGCGTGGTCCTCCTATTCCTCCTAGTCGTGGTCCTCGTGCTCCTCTACCTCATCGAAAACGTCCCCAGCTCCTCCTCGCCCCCTCTGCTAGAGGCTCCTACACCGGAGGCTCCATGGTAGAATGAGCTCAAGTTCCTCTACCGGCCGCTCGGCATTTTTGTTCAGTCACCTGCAATTAAAAAGAAGAAAGAAGTAATTAGAAATAGATGCAAAATAAACAAAACAAAACAAAATTACAAAGTATTACATGTATGTTACAAATAATCTTCATGATCAGGATTAGCTAGATCATAAGTCTCATCATCACTATCAACCATGTCGAAATAATCAACACTATCCGATGGAGGAATGTTGTCTTCATTGTCATTGCCTACACGTAATCGCTCAACCATTTGTAAGTCCTTTGCATTTCACACTTCATCTCCATCATCATCATCATCCACCATTACATTGTCTACATCCATTCCTATCTCGCCAGTTAAGTCTATCTCAAACCTCCCTTGTAGCCCATCTTCTTGATAGAACTCTTCGTCATACGTGCTTGGGTTGAAGTTGTAATCTTCATCGTTTGGGACAGGTAGTTGGCCGTGTGGCGAGACCTTGTGCACAACAAATCAACCACTAAGATTCGGTCTAGTCTTGCAAGCATATGGCGTATAATAAACCTATGTGGCCTGTTGCACCACAATGTACACATCGTCTCTTGAATAGATGGAATCCTGTCGAATTTCGACTAGACCAAGATGAGGGGTCTTCCTCGTTACTCCCGGATCAAACCAATGGC
>NW_027096900.1:0-40000 GCF_019320115.1 Miscanthus floridulus
GCCGCGGCCGGCGGGGAGACGGGGGCCGGGCGCGGAGGCCGGAGTCGGAGCGCGAGCGGGCGCCGTCGCCGTGTCGCGAGGGGATCCCCGTCGCGAGTCGGAGTCGGGGAGGCGGGGGCAGGGAGCGAGGCGCAGAGGCAAAGAGCCGAGCAGGCCGAGTCGGGCTGCTCGCTTGCTGCGGGCCTGCGGCCGAGGGCTAGGGTTCATTGTTGCTGGGCTGTCATCCTGTCGGGGTTGGCTATTGGGCTGCCAGGCCGTTTTATGTGTTTTTCACTTTCCACAGCTATTGGGCCTTGCCTCGGGCTGTAACCCAGGCAGCCCAGGGCGCAAATCCGCCCCTGGATGCCCGGACGCCGAGGCAGGCGTTGCAGTGTAAGAAATGATTGTGAGCTGTAAAAAGCCGATCTTAGCAGCGGTGAACAGGCTCGATTCGGGTCTCCTGCTTCAACGGTCGCGCCCCGCCTGACCCATAGTACGACTGAGCGCCTCACCGAATTTTTTATATTTTAGTTCTTTTTTTTTAAGTTTCTCACAAATAAACTCTTAACGAAACAATTCAGAAAATGGACCCTTAGCTCGATGCCATGAGTGCTGGCGCCGAGCTAACACGTCTCGGCGCCAGCGCCTCTGGCGGCGAGCTCCTAGGCATGGTAGATGACATGTCAGTGAGCTCGACGTCAGTCACTCTGGCGTCGAGCTCGGCGCCGTAGATCTTGGCGTCGAGCTCCCTGCCATTTAACCCTAGCCAACCTTCCTGCCCGAGCGTTCTTCCTCTTCTTTCTCCTCCCTCTCGTGTATTTCTCTCACCACTTCATCCTACCTCACGAATCGGCATATTAGACCTTGGAAACTTTGATTTGATCCGTAGATCTTCGAGGGCAAGGTATCATCGCTCCCCTCCTAATTTTTTTCGCATCGATTCGGTATGTATTGGTCGGATTTTTGAACATAATAATCGTTATCACTTAGGGTTTCATTGTATCCATCAATATATGTATTATACAACCGTAGGATGATGTCAAGGTGTGAAAAAGCTAGCAAACCTAGGCGCATGTAGTTATGTTATGCGTTCACTGTTGTGCATCAAATGGGAAACCCTAGGTTTATGGTTTAATGTTAGCTGCTTTGGGTTCTTAGAACGAAATTGGTTTTATTGTAGTTATGGTTCTCATTAACATTTATTTGTGATGTTTTGATTTATGTTTGTTAAATTACATATGTTTTGTTAGATGCAATAAATATTTCGGGAGGAGTTTTAGCGAAAACGGGGTCGTCCTCGAGAATTATACCCCGACGCGTCTAGCAAAGATGCCTCCGTCCCTGCTGACCTCCCTATCCCTAACTGTGACTGTGGTTTTCCGGTCCATGTTTTTCAATCGAAACATCCGGACATAGCGGCGCGTTGCTTCTACACATGCAGTCATTTTAATGTAAGAAATTGTTTCCACTATCCTTTTTCTTTATTTGTGTAAGTATGCTACTAATATTTTGTTGGAATCTCGTTGTATAAGACCATGAGAGATAATTTTTCTTTCAGTGGATCGACGGTGCAGACAAGTTTGATCCTAGGTACCTTATTTTCGACGATTGGTTTAGAAGGAGACATCCACGTGAGCACTTCAAGCGGTAGGTTCCACCCCCTAACCCTCCGCCAATGACGGCTAAGGAGAAGCACCTAGCCGCAGTTAGACGACTCGAGGAACCTCCTCTGTGCGATTGTGGAGATCGAGCTGTGATAAACCCTAAGAATACGTTGGAGTAAGTGCAAAGCGTATGTGTTGAAATGTTGAGCTATATGTGTTCATGTACTAATGTCTACTTATTTAGGTGTTAAAGGCTCTGCTAGGGCGAGAGAGGGAGAGGAAGAGAGGCGCGGGGCCCATAGGTATTAAAGGCTCGGCGTCAGTAACTCTGGTGCCGAGCTCGGCGCCAGAGTGACTGGCACCGAGCTCACTACCATGTCATCTACCGTGCCCAGGAGCTCGGCGCCAGAGACGCTGGCGCCGAGACGTGTTAGCTCGGCGCCGAGCTAAGGGTCCATTTTCTGAATTCTTTCCGCCAAGGGTCTATTTGTGAGAAACTTTAAAAAAAGAGCTAAAATGTAAAAAATTTGGGCGCCTCCATGCCCAGCGCCTAGCTCCACCCAGTCTGTCACCTCATCCCTTATGGCCGCCGCGGTGGGGGCGACTATAGGCGGAGCTGAGGAGTGGAGGACGAGAAGGGCGCTTGTGTCGAGGGACAACCATGGGGTTCAGCAGCTCGAGACTTCGAAGGGCTAGGATTTGGGGGAGCGTGGTGCCGGGGGCAATGAAATTTCACCCACGGCAACACAAGAAACTGATCAGCCATGGCAGAAGCAGTGGCCGAGGCGAAGCCACAGATTTTAACCACCGACGTCAGTATATAAATAACCATACTTATATGTGACAATTTTCTTATGAAACAGCGGTGTGATAGTGTAATTTCTAGGAAGTCATCTGTCGCAGAACCGACCAATTTATAAGAATACAAGTATAATGGCAATCCGCAAGCGGTCGCACTGTCATATTTGAACCCATATAAACCCGGTAGTCCGTCGAGTACCACGACGGGTCTCGATAAACGATTTACAACAACCAAGATCGTACAGGATTCAACATACATGCCACATATTACATAAAGTTCATAGATACTTTTCATCATCAGAGTACGAATAAAAGTTATTACAAACCGAGTTTGATAAATAAAGCGGAAGCAAATAAGTTCGAAGATAAAGTTTCCAACATAGTTTGATACAGCGCCAGACCAGATCACGATCCACAAAAGCAAAGATAGGAATTACTAAGGAAGCCTGCCCAAGGCTTACTCCTCATCCACAGCGGGATAGAAGCAACTCTTGCAATAACCATGATACACAGTGCCATCTGCAACAATAGGAAAATAAACCCTGAGTACGAGAAGGTACTCAGCTAGACTTACCCGTCATGAACCAGAAATAAAATGACTCCAAGGATCATGCAAGGCTGTATAAGTGGACGTAACTTGACAACATTTTGCGTAAAAGGCAATTACCCGTTGTACAATTATGATTCCTTTATCAAGTTAATTATAACTATCCATTTCTAGATTAGCAACTATCCTGTGCCAAACATGTGGTATATCATTTAGAAGCATACAATAGTAACCATAGCAGGTATTGTAATTCCATATTCATTTGAACCATCATGTTTCATAATATAGCTGCTACGATGTTGGGACTAGCCAAGTTTCTCACTATCCGGGAGAGACGGCGATTCGAATCGATTTCAACCAGCTGGGAATTTATTCCTAACACAAACCCAGATCTACCAGCCACGATAGTCTCAGGTCACCTTTGGTACAACTCCGGTACACATTTCGCGGGTTCGTACTGCGCCGCACAATCTGGAACACCAGATGCCAGGATGCTCAGGCCAAACCTGCCCTTGGGCTCAGTCTGATCGTTCCCCGGAAGGAGCGCACAACAGAACGATTCCCGGCCTGAGTTGAATTACTCGGCTTCGCGGTCGGAACGAGTTATCCGGCCAGCTAAGTGAGAGGCATGCGTTCAATCTTGTCAGAAGCGCCAACAACGGTACGGTCCTTAATCGACACAGACGGGGATAAGTCCACACCCAAGACCTCCATACCTTGTTGCTTCCCTATCGACCTCCCGTCCGGTCTCAATTTACTTTTACCTCATGGTTCTGTTCCACGATAGCAGATATAGCCAACCGTGCTCCGGTATCCACCTATATCTCACAGGTGACAGGATATCACCCGACTTCTACCGGTCTAAGCATGGCTAAGCATATATATTCAATCCTGGACCTATACCGGTTAAAGGGATAATATCTGGACAAGGATTGTACATGCATCAAGTGGTTTCATTCAACTCTTATAACCTAATGCATCAATCATAAGTACGTAAGTAAACATTTGTAAATTACTAGGAGACTTATAATGCTCCGGGGCTTGCCTCGCAGAAAGGAAGTAGGACGGTGGTCAGGGCACTCTGGAAGCTCTTCAGGGTTCTGCTCCACGCCTTCGGGAGCTGCGGCTTGTGGATCCTCCTGCGGGTTCCCTTCCTCTGCTTCTTCGAATTCCAGCAACGTGATCTCTTCCTCCGATCCTAGATGCATGAGTATGGTATGAGTATCACGAATGCATATATGTTAACAGGTGCATCACGTTGTTTGAGTAGGTGCATATCTCTTCTCGATTACTACTTAACTACTTTTGCAATGCATCGACTATGCCATACAGTAGCTACTTGTTTCACTCATAACTGGAGTTTTACAAATCCAAAAATAGTGATCCTGGACTTTATGGAAAGCTTATCAAATTCTCTACAACTTTGTTATTAACCATTTTTACAGTCTACATCAGTTTCAACATGTAACTCCTCACTCTCTAGAATTAGTCCAGAAATGATTTAACATGCAATATAAAGTAAGAATACTTCTACTTTATGTAATCATTCAAAATTTGACAAACTAGAACCTACCAACAGTTTAAGCATACCAAATACAGGTAATATAATATAATGGTGAAGCCCAAACTATTTATTAAATTGCCTTTATTATTTTATTTAGATATCTAGGTTAAATAATAATTATATATCAGATGTGCTTAATAAATTCTCAAAAATTTACAGAGCCTTACTAATGCTATCAAAGGACTACTATAAAAATTTCATGTCATTTTACTAAGTAGAACATTCTATACAAAAATGATAAGGAAGCAAGGCTTGAAATAGCATAAATGGAAAATCCTATTGAAAAGTGTCAAGCAACAGATTTCCTATTTTTATTAACATCCATATGGTACTAGTATCACCTCCAACAAATTTCATGAATTTTGGACTCATAATTAATTTATAAAAATTCATGCAAGGATTAACTATTTATAAAAGAAAAATCTATAACTATAGATCTACACATGCACTGGTCTTCAAATTTTTATCCAAGCTCATATATGACAAGAATAGCCTACCACAAAAATTTCATAATTTTTGGAGCACAGGAACTCTAGATATAAAATAAACAAATTTAAATACATTCAAAAGCACATTTCAAATCCTGATTTAAATCTCCATAAATTTCTACCATTGAAGCTAAGAACATATTTTTCCTAAATACTACATTTCCTAAGGAACACTCACAAATTTATGTCACAATTTTTGGAGCTATCAAACTAAAGATACAAAATTCGCAAAACAAATCAAAAACTGGAATATTTGAACTAGCCTACAACACTGCTGTCGCTGACCGGTGGGACCCGCTGGTCAGGGGACCCCACGCGTCAGTGACACGGAGCAGAGCAGCGGCGCTGCGCGGTGCTGGCGTGGCCAGAGCTCGCCGACGGCGAGGTTGCCGGCGGTGACATCATCACTACGCGATCTACTTGACCTAGCGCATCTATTGAGCCACTTGGCCGGCCCTATTGTCGACGGTAAGGATGACGGCGGCGGCAATGGCAGAATGGCGGAGCTAGACCACGGCAATACGCCGGTGACGACCTCGGTGGCCCGATCTAAGGCTTGGACGAGCATAAGCTACCTAAGACGCACTCGACGCACTAGCTAACGCATGGAGAGGTGGACTGGGGCGCTCCGGCCACGGTGACGGGGCTTGCGGCGGAGCTCCGGCGAGCTTAAACGCGCGGCAATGGCTTACCAAGCTTGGTCAGTGAGCACGGAAGGGAGCAGTGGGTCGCTGAGAAGACGGGGAAACTATGGTGGTGGTGCTGGAGTGGCTAGGCACGGGCTGCGCGCGGCTATGGCGACGGCGGAGCTGCGGGCGCTCGGCGGCTGCTGCAGCGGGGAAGAAGGGACGCCAGAAGGGAAATGGGAGCGCGGGGCGACTCGGGCGGGTGCTGGCGGTGATGAAGGCGCGCCCAGGCGCGGCGTGGCCTGCGCGGTCAGGGCGCTGGCGACGCGCGGCCGTCGCCGGGGACACGCGGCGCACGATGTCTGAAGCCGGTCGACCATTGACGTCGCGATTCAGTTAGTCAGAAACGCGATGGCCGAGCCTGACGACGAGTTTTCTTGTTGATTTAACTGCTAATCCGTGGCTCCAACTCATAAATGATCTAAATGACTTTCGTAGTCCTAAGTACCAGCTACAAATGTTATTAAAGGATCATGCTCCAACACTCGACCAAACTCGAGTTATTTCGTTCCAAAGTCCGGCTATCAGGCTGTTAGTGAGCAAACACTTAGAAATTTTTTTGAAGTGCTGAAAACAGTGAAAAGCTGATTTTTGTGAGTCCAATTCAAACATGTTAGAAGCTAAATTAGTCCATGACATAAAAATAAAAGTTGTTCCTTATGTCAAACACTACAACTTTGCTTTAGTGAACTCCTCCATGCAAGGTCTCTAACACCTAGTTCAACTTTAGTCAAACATGTCACTTTGAAAACATGATACATACTCAAACCCTGACTAAATGACCAATTTAGCCCTAGCCCTAAATACCAAAGTTGTTCATGATGATACTCTAAGCATGTTAAAACAATTTGCAAGGTCATTTAAGCATTTCATGTAGTAGTCACTCATATATCTAGGTCAACACATGAAATATCACTTAAGTGCTTGGTCATGAAATGTGGCCTTCATGAACAAGGTTCCTTTTGTTAACCTAAGTATAGCTAAGGTGTGTTAGTGACCAACATTACCCACTTGCATTCATTTGCACATGATCATATGCATATGCTACAAGAAACACAAAATAACAAACAATGTTTCATATGTTTCGATCAGATATTTCAATTGTAAATGATGATTTATGAATGCTTGATGCTCATGCTCATGTTATGCAAGTCAAGTTATGCAAGGCTAACACCCGAGGTGTTACAGCCCCTCCCCCTTATAAAAATCTCGTCCCGAGATTTGCAAGACCTACCATTCTTGGAAAAAGGCGAGATAAACTTCTTGCAGATAATCTTCTCTTTCCCACGTAGCATCTTGTTCACTATGATTGTTCCACACCACCTTATAGAACTTAATAATCTTACTCCTTGTTACTCTCTCCATCTCTTCTAATACTCGAATTGGCTTTTCTTCATAGGTCAAATCCGATTGAAGCGGCACATTGGTGGGTGCAATAGCTTCTTCCGGTACTCGAAGACATTTCTTTAGCTGAGAAACATGGAACACATCAAAGATTGCACTCATCTCTGGTGGTAGTTGTAGCTTATATGCAACATTTCCTTTTCGTTCCAAAATTTTGTATGGCCCTACATATCTTGGTGAAAGCTTCTTTTTCATCCCAAATCTCTTCACACCTTTCATGGGTGATACTCTCAAGTACACATAGTCACCTACTTCAAAAGTTAGTGGTCTTCTTCTTCTATCGGCATAACTCTTCTGTCTTGATTGAGCTGCCTTCATGTGTTGTTGGATGATACGTACTTGTTCTTCGGCTTCATTGACAAAATCAATACCAAAATATCTCCTTTCATCGGGCTCAATCCAATTCAATGGAGTTCTGCACTTTCTGCCATACAAGGCTTCAAATGGAGCCATTTTGATACTCGCTTGATAACTGTTGTTATAGGAGAATTCAGCTAAAGGTAACCATTTCTCCCATGAACCTTTTGAAGATATAACACAAGCCCTAAGTAAATCTTCTAGGATTTGGTTCACTCTCTCCGTCTGTCCTGAAGTTTGCGGATGATAAGCTGAACTTCTGATTAGCTTGGTTCCCAAAGCTTGGTGTAAGTGCTCCCAGAAACGAGCTATGAACTGTGGTCCTCTATCTGAGATTATGGTCCTGGGTACTCCATGCAATCTCACGATCTGGGCAACATATATTTCAGCGTATTTCCCAACTATATACCGCGTGTTCACGGGTATGAAGTGTGCTGACTTGGTGAGACGATCAACAATGACCCAGATTGAATCGTGACCTTGTGGTGTTGTTGGAAGGCCTGTAATAAAGTCCATACTGATCTCTTCCCATTTCCATCCTGGAATAGGCAATGGCTGAAGAAATCCAGCGGTTTTCATATGAACGGCTTTCACTCTATGGCAGTTATCACACCTAGCAACATAGGCTGCGATCTCTTTCTTCATCTTAGTCCACCAAAAACGGGTTTTCAAATCTTGATACATTTTACTACTACCCGGGTGGATAGACAATTTGGACGAGTGAGCTTCTTCTAAAATTTGATTCCTTAGCTCACGGTCTTTTGGCACCACTAGTCGGTCCTCAAACCATAATACACCTCTTTCGTCCAACCTAAAATGTTTGGTCTCTTGCTCTTGCATTTTTCTCTTGATGTGACTTATTCCTACATCAGTCTGCTGTAGCTCTATGATTCTGCCCTCAAGCGAACAACTGATTGTGATATTGTGTAGTACAGCAGGATGTAGCAAGTTGAATCCATCTTCCAATAGTGCTTCCATAGTGTTGCAATGGGACTTTCGACTAAGTGCATCGGCTACTATATTAGCTTTACCCGGATGGTAATGCACTTCCAAATTATAGTCCTTAATCAATTCTAACCACCTTCGTTGTCTCATGTTCAGCTCTGGCTGGGTAAAGATATACTTGAGGCTTTTGTGGTCAGTATAGATATGACATACATTGCCCAACAAGTAATGTCTCCATATCTTTAATGCATGGACAACGGCTGCAAGTTCCAAATCATGTGTAGGGTAGTTGACTTCATGTATTCTCAGTTGCCGAGAGGCATATGCAATTACCCTCCCTTCTTGCATAAGTACACATCCCAAACCTATTCCTGATGCATCACAAAATACATCAAAAGGCTTTTCAATGTCTGGTTGTGCTAGCACTGGTGCTGTAGTCAACAAAGTTCTGAGGATGTGAAAAGCTGTTTCACATTCTGGTGTCCACTTATACTTCTCATCTTTCTGAAGTAGTCTGGTCATAGGCTTAGCTATCTTTGAGAAATCTGGAATAAATCGGCGATAGTATCCTGCTAACCCTAGAAAACTCCGAACTTCATGCACCGAAGTTGGGGCTTTCCAATCCATGACCTCTTGTACTTTGGATGGGTCTACTGAGATTCCATCTCTTGATAAAATGTGACCTAAGAAAGGTACTTTGCTCATCCAAAATTCACATTTGCTAAACTTGGCATATAGCTTATGCTCCCTCAGTCTGGATAGGACAATCCTCAGATGCTCTTCATGATCTGACTCATTTTCTGAATAAATCAATATGTCATCGATAAACACGACCACGAACTTATCAAGTTCGGGCATGAATACCGAGTTCATCAGGTACATGAAATAGGCTGGAGCATTGGTTAGTCCAAAAGACATAACCAAATACTCGTATAAGCCGTACCTAGTAGAGAAAGCAGTTTTAGGTATATCCTCCGGTCTGATCTTTATCTGATGGTAACCTGATCTCAAGTCAATTTTGGAGAATACCTTTGCCTTCGCTAGCTAATCGAACAAGATGTCGATGCGGGGTAATGGATACTTGTTCTTGATGGTCACAGCATTGAGTGGTCTGTAATCTACACACATTCTCAGTGACTTATCCTTCTTTTTCACAAACAATGCTGGGCATCCCCACGGAGATGAGCTAGGTTGAATAAGACCTTTGTCCAATAGATCTTGCAATTGAACCTTGAGTTCTGCTAACTCATTGGGTGGCATTCTATATGGCCTTCTGGATATGGGTGCGGTACCTGGCACTAATTCGATCTTAAATTCCACGTCCCTATTCGGTGGTAGACCTGGTAATTCCTCTGGAAATACATCTGGAAATTCACAAACCACTGGGATATCACATATTGTGGTGGCTTGGATAGCACCGGCTAAATGTTGGGGTTCGAAATTATGGGAGAGAGAGACTAGAAAAGCATTCCCTCCCGTGGGTTCTCTCAACATGATAGTATGGGTGCTGGTGTCAATAAGAGCACCATGATACTTCATCCAATTCATGCCTAAGATTACACTTATCGACAACCCTGGCAATATTATCAAATCCGTGATGTACTCCCTCCCTTGTATCAAGATGAGTACATTTTTGACTATCTTTTTGGTAGTAACAGTTCCCCCTGCTGAACTTATGTTAAAATCCCCTTTACTTACTTCAATTATTTCTTGATCATGTCTAGATGCAAATGCTTGACTCATAAATGAATGAGAAGCTCCCGAATCAAATAAAACAACAGCGGGATGCTTGTTGACAAGAAACATACCAGCCGTGACAACTTCTCCGGCGAGCACCTCTTCTACAGCGGTATAATGCACTTGTCCCTGACGTGCCCTGGCATTCACCTGCCGCTGATTGTTCTGATTTGGGTTGCCATTCCTCTTGGGGTGGGGGCACTCCTTGGACCAATGACCCAGTTCGTTGCAGTTGAAACAAGGTTGATTACTTCTGAATCCTGTGGAGCTGTCCTGATTGCCATTTCCTTTTGGTAAGGCAATAGTGAACGCCTTACGGAAGGGTTTCTGTGGCCTATTATTCTGAGCTTTTGGTGGTGGAGGCCTAAACTTGGGTGCAGGTGGACGGAATTGTGGCCTAGCTGAGATAGGCGCTTTTGACTGGAAAGATCCGGATGCACCGGCCTCATAGGCCCTCTTGCGACCTTTAGCAACTGCATGCATGTTGTTGTGGTTTTCTTGGGTCAAGGCATCACTAATAAACTCATTGTATGTGGCACATCGAGAATTTGCCATAGTCTTCATTAATTTGGTACCCAACCCTCGCTTGAAACTCTCAATCTTTTTCTCTTCAGTATCCACGAAACTTGGAGCATATCTTGACAAGTTGTTGAATGCGTGCATATATTCTGTGAGTGACTTGGTTCCCTGAGTGAGCCTTATAAATTCTGCTGCTTTCATGCGCATCAGGCCCAGGGGAATATGGTGTCCCCTAAAAGCCAGCTTGAATTGATCCCAGGTTACTCTCGCATTAGCAGGCAGAGACGACAGGAAGTGCGTCCACCAGATTCCTACTGGTCCTTGCAATTGATGAGAAGCATATTCTGCTTTCAGGTGCTCTGTGACCCTTAGCAGACGAAATTTCTGCTCGATGGTATTCAGCCACTCATCGGCCTACAGTGGTTCCTCAGCCACCTTGAAGATCGGCGGCTTCGTGTCTAGAAACTCCTTGAACGAACTGTGCTGATTTGGTTCGGCCCCTGGTTGCTGTGGGTGGCCACGAGCAGTGTTTTGCGCGATAAGGCGCAAAGCTTCTTCCATTGTCCTCTGGCTACCCAGGAACTGGGCAAAGAACTCCTGAGCAGACGGCGGGGGTGGGGGTGGCAAGTCATCGTGGTTGCCATCCTGGCTGCTACTAGCTCCTGCACGGGTGCGCGTCATCTGCGAAGTTGCAACAATAAGCGATTATTGGTTGATGCCGAGAGATTGCAGATGAATTAGGTACTCATGCCACACTGAAATTACTGGAGAAAATTCTCAAAAGCACAATAAAAATAGAGGCATAACAATTCATTCTCGCAACATGACATCGCCAATTTGACCACTTATCGTGCTCATAACGCATGCAATTCTCAAAGCGTGATTAACGACAAAGTACAGGAATTGCATTGACGTTCCTCCCAATGTGTGATTAACATTACATGATAGTCTGGTTACTAATGCCAAATTCAAACTACAGGTCCATTACATAAATAAAGGTGATACATTAGTCCTTCCACTAATTGCGAAGCGATCTAATCCTCATTATGATCACTATCAAGGTCAGACGTAGAATCATCTTCTTCCTCAGGTTCGACTTCCTCTTCAGGTGCCACTTCTTCTTCTTCCTCGTACCCTTCTAGATCCATTTCTGCGGCTCCAGGTGGGACATAAGGGTGGAGCTGATTGTGCAGTAGATGAACCTCTTCATGCAGATTATCGTTGTATTCTTCCGCATTAGCCAGCTGCTGTCCCAGCTCAAACTGTCGAGCCCTCAGGACATCTTCTCGGGACCAAGCTGCATTTCGCTGGTGAGTTAACCGAGTCATCTCTTTAGTGAGCCTCTCAATCTCGGCGTCGTGCTCCCTCTGAAGCTGACGTCGATCCTCACGGGCATGACCAAGTGCACCAGACACACGTCTGAGGCTACCCTCAACTCCATCTAACACTCTCATCATTGCGAACATGGCGCTCATGGCAGGGTTATCGCTGTTCTGCCCTTCTGCTGCACCAATCTCCAAAGATCTTCCTCTTGCCTGCTGCCATGAGTCAGCGGATGGGTTACCTCTTGGAAAGACTCCAACCAAAGCGGCTGCTAGCTCCTGAGGAAAATGATCCATGATATTCCTCAAGATCCCAAAGGCTGCCCTGCCAGCTGCTTCTTCAGCAGTCCTGCCAGTTGACTCATAACACCAGCCTGTCCACTCAGAATCGTCACCTCAGGGACGAACAATGGCCTCCACAGTAACTAAGAGACCTTCTCCCAACCGCTCATTCGCCCAGAAGTAGCGGGGTTCCATTCCATCAGGATAACCTACATAGCTGAGCACTCTCCACAAGAGTGTAGGCATCCCAAACTCTCTAAGGAACGTGTGACGTTGACGGGTACGTGGAGCAAGCTGACGGCTAGGAGCTCTGCCTCCTGTGGACTTGCGAGCAGTCTGCTTGGTGCATGCCATCTGCACCATTAACATGTACCCTTGGTGAGACAAAGCCATAATGGATAAGAGTTACATAACCGGGTAAGAATCTTTATAAGGGGAGGATCAATGTAGTTATGTGAATGGTAATTTAACATGATGCATGCTCATGCCGTACGTCCTCACAAACTTAGGAAAAATTTGTTTCTAACGGTAGACACGGTGGCATACATACGTTCTCTCATAAATAGCGTAACTAATCGAACTACACGTTTCGTTGTTAGTGTACCTGCATAAAATTTCATTTCAGCCCTAAACCCATATTGAAATATGCAGAATGTAATTGTAAATACTTTCATATATGTATACCCATACATATACTTCCGTATCAATCTACCCGATAAGAATTTAAACCCACAATTAAATACGTACCATATACACATGCAAGCATGTATACACAGCCGTACCAAGCTAACTCTTCCCGACCGCACGCTCACATCTTGCGGCCATACACTCATCTTACCTTGGCGTAGAGGCATTTGATCCATATATTACCACTCAAGTGAATGGTATCCATACTATAGCATGCCGTATGGACGACGAAGTAAAAACCCCCATGTTAGTACTTAAATAGCCACCTAATAGTCCTTAATTTGGGCATAAGGAAAGTGATCATTGGCACACTTTAGATTTCAAATACCTATTATATAACTAATAGTTGCTAGAGAAGGGTTTTTGGAAAACAAAAACTTTGTTTTTAAATACACTTGTGACAATTAACATTGAATCTTGCTCTGATGCCAGCTGTCGCAGAACCGACCAATTTATAAGAATACAAGTATAATGGCAATCCGCAAGCAGTCGCACTGTCATACTTGAACCCATATAAACCTGGTAGTCCGTCGAGTACCACGACGGGTCTCGATAAACGATTTACAACAACCAAGATTGTACAGGATTCAACATACATGCCACATATTACATAAAGTTCATAGATACTTTTCATCATCAGAGTATGAATAAAAGTTATTACAAACTGAGTTTGATAAATAAAGCGGAAGCAAATAAGTTCGAAGATAAAGTTTCCAACATAGTTTGATACAGCGCCAGACCAGATCACGATCCACAAAAGCAAAGATAGGAATTACTAAGGAAGCCTGCCCAAGGCTTACTCCTCATCCACAGCGGGATAGAAGCAACTCTTGCAATAACCATGATACACAGTGCCATCTGCAACAATGGGAAAATAAACCCTGAGTACGAGAAGGTACTCAGCTAGACTTACCCGTCATGAACCAGAAATAAAATGACTCCAAGGATCATGCAAGGCTGTATAAGTGGACGTAACTTGACAACATTTTGCGTAAAAGGCAATTACCCGTTGTACAATTATGATTCCTTTATCAAGTTAATTATAACTATCCATTTCTAGATTAGCAACTATCCTGTGCCAAACATGTGGTATATCATTTAGAAGCATACAATAGTAACCATAGCAGGTATTGTAATTCCATATTCATCTGAACCATCATGTTTCATAATATAGCTGCTACGATGTTGGGACTAGCCAAGTTTCTCACTATCCGGGAGAGACAGCGATTCGAATCGATTTCAACCAGCTGGGAATTTATTCCTAACACAAACCCAGATCTACCAGCCACGATAGTCTCAGGTCACCTTTGGTACAACTCTGGTACACATTTCGCGGGTTCGTACTGCGCCGCACAATCTGGAACACCAGATGCCAGGATGCTCAGGCCAAACCTGCCCTTGGGCTCAGTCTGATCGTTCCCCGGAAGGAGCGCACAACAGAACGATTCCCGGCCTGAGTTGAATTACTCGGCTTCGCGGTCGGAACGAGTTATCCGGCCAGCTAAGTGAGAGGCATGCGTTCAATCTTGTCAGAAGCGCCAACAACGGTACGGTCCTTAATCGACACAGACGGGGATAAGTCCACACCCAAGACCTCCATACCTTGTTGCTTCCCTATCGACCTCCCGTCCGGTCTCAATTTACTTTTACCTCATGGTTCTGTTCCACGATAGCAGATATAGCCAACCGTGCTCCGGTATCCACCTATATCTCGCAGGTGACAGGATATCACCCGACTTCTACCGGTCTAAGCATGGCTAAGCATATATATTCAATCCTGGACCTATACCGGTTAAAGGGATAATATCTGGACAAGGATTGTACATGCATCAAGTGGTTTCATTCAACTCTTATAACTTAATGCATCAATCATAAGTACGTAAGTAAACATTTATAAATTACTAGGAGACTTATAATGCTCCGGGGCTTGCCTCGCAGAAAGGAAGTAGGACGGTGGTCAGGGCACTCCAGAAGCTCTTCAGGGTTCTGCTCCACGCCTTCGGGAGCTGCGGCTTGTGGATCCTCATGCGGGTTCCCTTCCTCTGCTTCTTCGAATTCCAGCAACGTGATCTCTTCCTCCGATCCTAGATGCATGAGTATGGTATGAGTATCACGAATGCATATATGTTAACAGGTGCATCACGTTGTTTGAGTAGGTGCATATCTCTTCTCGATTACTACTTAACTACTTTTGCAATGCATCGACTATGCCATACAGTAGCTACTTGTTTCACTCATAACTGGAGTTTTACAAATCCAAAAACAGTGATCTTGGACTTTCTGGAAAGCTTATCAAATTCTCTACAACTTTGTTATTAACCATTTTTACAGTCTACATCAGTTTCAACATGTAACTCCTCACTCTCTAGAATTAGTCCGGAAATGATTTAACATGCAATATAAAGTAAGAATACTTCTACTTTATGTAATCATTCAAAATTTGACAAACTAGAACCTACCAACAGTTTAAGCATACCAAATACAGGTAAGATAATATAATGGTGAAGCCCAAACTATTTATTAAATTGCCTTTATTATTTTATTTAGATATCTAGGTTAAATAATAATTATATATCAGATGTGCTTAATAAATTCTCAAAAATTTACAGAGCCTTACTAATGCTATCAAAGGACTACTATAAAAATTTTATGTCATTTTACTAAGTAGAACATTCTATACAAAAATGATAAGGAAGCAAGGCTTGAAATAGCATAAATGGAAAATCCTATTGAAAAGTGTCAAGCAACAGATTTCCTATTTTTCTTAACATCCATATGGTACTAGTATCACCTCCAACAAATTTCATGAATTTTGGACTCATAATTAATTTATAAAAATTCATGCAAGGATTAACTATTTATAAAAGAAAAATCTATAACTATAGATCTACACATGCACTGGTCTTCAAATTTTTATCCAAGCTCATATATGACAAGAATAGCCTACCACAAAAATTTCATAATTTTTGGAGCACAGGAACTCTAGATATAAAATAAACAAATTTAAATACATTCAAAAGCACATTTCAAATCCTGATTTAAATCTCCATAAATTTCTACTGTTGAAGCTAAGAACATATTTTTCCTAAATACTACATTTCCTAAGGAACACTCACAAATTTATGTCACAATTTTTGGAGCTATCAAACTAAAGATACAAAATTCGCAAAACAAATCAAAAACTGGAATATTTGAACTAGCCTACAACACTGCTGTCGCTGACCGGTGGGACCCGCTGGTTAGGGGACCCCACGCGTCAGTGACACGGAGCAGAGCAGCGGCGCTGCGCGGTGCTGGCGCGGCCAGAGCTCGCCGACGGCGAGGTTGCCGGCGGTGACATCATCACTACGCGATCTACTTGACCTAGCGCATCTATTGAGCCACTTGGCCGGCCCTATTGTCGACGGTAAGGACGACGGCGGCGGCAATGGCGGAACGGCGGAGCTGGACCACGGCAATACGCCAGTGACGACCTCGGTGGCCCGATCTAAGGCTTGGACGAGCATAAGCTACCTAAGACGCACTCGACGCACTAGTTAACGCATGGAGAGGTGGACTGGGGCGCTCCGGCCACGGTGACGGGGCTTGCGGCGGAGCTCCGGCGAGCTTAAACGCGCGGCAATGGCTTACCAAGCTTGGTCAGTGAGCACGGAAGGGAGCAGTGGGTCGCTGAGAAGACAGGGAAACTATGGTGGTGGTGCTGGAGTGGCTAGGCACGGGCTGCGCGCGGCTATGGCGATGGCGGAGCTACGGGCGCTCGGCGGCTGCTGCAGCGGGGAAGAAGGGACGCCAGAAGGGAAATGGGAGCGCGGGGCAACTCGGGCGGGTGCTGGCGGTGATGAAGGCGCGCCCAGGCGCGGCGTGGCCTGCGCGGTCAGGGCGCTGGCGACATGCGGCGTCGCCGGGGACACGCGGTGCACGATGTCTGAAGCCGGTCGGCCATTGACGTCGTGATTCAGTTAGTCAGAAACGCGATGGCCGAGCCTGACGACGAGTTTTCTTGTTGATTTAACTGCTAATTCATGGCTCCAACTCGTAAATGATCTAAATGACTTTCGTAGTCCTAAGTACCAGCTACAAATGTTATTAAAGGATCATGCTCCAACACTCGACCAAACTCGAGTTATTTCATTCCAAAGTCCGGCTGTCAGGCTGTTAGTGAGCAAACACTTAGAAAATTTTTTGAAGTGCTGAAAACAGTGAAAAGCTGATTTTTGTGAGTCCAATTCAAACATGTTAGAAGCTAAATCAGTCCATGACATAAAAATAAAAGTTGTTCCTTATGTCAAACACTACAACTTTGCTTTAGTGAACTCCTCCATGCAAGGTCTCTAACACCTAGTTTAACTTTAGTCAAACATGTCACTTTGAAAACATGATACATACTCAAACCCTGACTAAATGACCAATTTAGCCCTAGCCCTAAATACCAAAGTTGTTCATGATGATACTCTAAGCATGTTAAAACAATTTGCAAGGTCATTTAAGCATTTCATGTAGTAGTCACTCATATAGCTATCTAGGTCAACACATGAAATATCACTTAAGTGCTTGGTCATGAAATGTGGCCTTCATGAACAAGGTTCCTTTTGTTAACCTAAGTATAGCTAAGGTGTGTTAGTGACCAACATTACCCACTTGCATTCATTTGCACATGATCATATGCATATGCTACAAAAAACACGAAATAACAAACAATGTTTCATATGTTTCGATCAGATATTTCAATTGTAAATGATGATTTATGAATGCTTGATGCTCATGCTCATGTTATGCAAGTCAAGTTATGCAAGGCTAACACCCGAGGTGTTACATCATCGGGGTCACCTTATGAAATAGCGGTGTGATAGTGTAATTTCTTGGAAGTCATCGGGGTCATCTGACCCGGGTATGAAGGGGAAACACTTGTCAGCACCCATTTCTTCACTATCGCTGTTATGTACTCTCTTAGGATCTGTTGACAACAGAAAATGTGCCAAAGCGTATATAAAGGACTCCACCATGCGTCAACAAAGTCCAAGAAAATCTATTATATAATCCGCGATAACACTTGCTCTCTCTCTGCCCCCAAATAAGTGCACATCACGTATTTCGAGGAGTCAAACAAACTCAAGTTTGACTAAATTTGTAAAAAAATATTTATATCTCTAAAGTTGATTAATATTAAAATATATGATATGATTAATCTAAGGTAAAATTTGCTATAGGACACTTAAAGTATAGCAGTTTGCTGGTGGACACTCTCGTTGTTGTTAAATTTGGTCTTAGACATCGTGGTCAATAAAATATTAATTTTTTTGCTAAAGGAGAGAGAATAGCGGTGCAATGTGTCGAACAACGGTGGCGGCAGTTTGCATCAGTCTCGACATCAAGGGAGCCTGTCCTACGCGGCAATATCGACGTTGTCTTGGACACCATCCCTAGCTGCGGGGCATGCCCATGCCTCCCCGTGCACGAACTCCAAGAGTGGGTGAGATGTGACTGTGGGGGCGTTGAACGGACCTTCGCCTCAACTGGGCTCCATGCAAGGCTTCAAATCGATCGGAGGTGGAAGAAACTCGTATGGTAGAAGAAACTTGTTTCGCATTGTTATGTTTTTTATTCTCAAATGCTAACTTCCGAGCACGCACACTAGGAAGTCTCAGCGTGCGCACCTTCTCCACCGTCGGATGCCGCGCCCGAGCCATCCGATGGGCCTTCTTCCTCAACGCGCCCGTACTACCGCGCCACGCTAGAGGCCATGCCCGTGTTGCCACGCCTCTCTCTTCCCCAACTCCAGTGGCGGCTAGGGTTTCGGCGAGGAGGAGGTCGCCAGAGATGGAGAAGAAACAACTCTGGCGGATATAGAATGACCGATCGGGCGGAGACAGGTAGGCCAAGTGGTGGGGAAGGTCGACAGGTGTTTTGGGGAGCTGGCGGTGGTAGGGGCGGTCGGGCCAGGTCAGGGCGAGGGCGCCTGAAGGGTCGAGATGGCGGACTAGAGGGGGGGTGAATAGTCTTTTCTAAAATTAATTATGTCGGCTAACCGATACAAATGCGGAATTAAAACTATCGGTCTAGCCAAGACTATACCCCACTATATAAGTTCACTAGCACCTTGCAAAGATAACAATTATGCAACAAAGGTGTCGGGCTAGTTAGAGCTCTCCTAACCAATTCTAGAAGCAAGGTCACACAAACCTATGCCACTAGTACTTTAAGCAACAAGGGAGCTCCTACACATGCTAGTAAGCTAAAGCACAAAGCCAACTAAGCTCACTAGCAAAGCTCAATAACAAGGCAACCAATGCCTAATTTGAGAGCGCAAATACTTAGCTACACAAACTAAGCAATGTGACTAACAAGGTTACTAAAATCAAATTAGCCACGCAAGGGAGCTACTTCTATGCTACACAAGCAAGAAGATAATTAGCAAGCTACACAAGCTATCTAATTACAAGAGCAACTACACAAGCTTAAGATATATATATAAGTAATTGCAAGCTTGTGTAATGGAGATGCAAACCAACGGAAAGAACAAGGTTGACACGATAATTTTTCTCCCGAGGTTCATGTGTTTGCCAACACGCTAGTCCCCGTTGTGTCGACCGCTCACTTGGTGGTTCGGCGGCTAATTAGCATCACCCGCTAAGCCCGCACGTCGGGCACCGCAAGAACCTACCCCTTGAGTGAGGGTAGCTCAATGACATGCTTTACTAAAGTTGCTCTTCGCGACTCCCGCGGGGCGAGCACAATGCCCCTCACAAGCACTTCTCCGGAGCGCCGCACAAGCTTCTTGTGCGCTTCGACGGAGACCACCACCAAGCCATCTAGGAGGTGGCAACCTCCAAGAGTAACAAGCACCACCGGCTTGCAACACGACCACCTAGTGCCACTCGATGCAACCTCACGATGCAATCGCACTAGAATCGCTCACTCACACAATCGAATGATCACTATCAAGTATATGTGTGATGGAGGGCTCCCAAGCACTCACAAGCATGGACACTAAGTCCCTTGAGGTGCTCCACACCAGCCATGGCCGAGGGCCACTTCTATTTATAGCCCCAAGGGCTAAACTAGCCGTTACCCCTTCACTGGGCAACGGTCGGGCCGACCGGACGCTCCGGTCGTGTTGACCGGACGCTGGACCTCAGCGTCCTGTCGCTCGCAGACGACCACGTGTCCCGATTCCAACGGTCACTTGACCTGACCGGACGCAGCAGCTTCAACTGACCGGACGCTGGACCCTCAGCGTCCGGTCGTTTCCAGTAAGCTCCCGAGCATGACCGGACGCGTCCGGTCAAACGCGATCGGACGCAGCACCAGCGTCCGGTCACTCTCCAGCTACTGCTACACTCCACGTCAGCGCGACCGGACGCAGACAGTCAGCGTCCAGTGCATTTGGATCCAGCGTCCGGTCACTTGACCAACGCTGGCATCTCCTCCATTTTCTTCACCCTTGCTCAAGTGTGCTAACCACAAGAATTTGCATCCGGCGCAATAGAGAGGGACCCAAACCCATCTCACCCCTGCAAACACCACCTCCTTTGTAAATGTGCCAACACCACCAAGTGTACACCATCATGTGTATGTGTGTTAGCATTTTCACAATCATTTCCCAAAGGATGTTAGCCACTCAACTTGCCACGCCACTCGATCCTAGCGACAATGCAAAGTTAGATCACTCGAGTGGCACTAGATGACCGATATGCAAACAAGTTTGCCCCTCTTGATAGTACGGCCATCTATCCTAAACCCGGTCATAAACTTCTCTACACACCTATGACCGGTGAAATGAAATGCCCTAGGTTATACCTTTGCCTTGCGCATTCCATTCCATCTCCTTTAATGTCGATGCAACACATGCACCAACACGATCAACAATGATATGATCCACTTCATATAATCACGTGATCATATTGGTTCATCGATCTTGACTTCACTTGCTCTTCACCGTTGCCATCGTCCATCGGCGCCAAGTCTTGCTCAAGCTTCACCGCCACGCGGTCCATCACTCCAAAGCCTTTGACTTGCCCTTCATGCTTGCAACCGGTCCATCATGCCAAGTCTTGTCTTGATCTTCTCCACCTTGATCACATGACTCAATGTCATGTCTCATGTGCAATAAGCTCCTTCATCATCACATGTGTGAGCTTTGCAACATCTCCAAGACATTTTCACCTCCACGGTTTATGTTGCTCACACACATGTACCTGTGGACTAATCACCTGTGTATCTCACACAAACACAATTAGTCCACCTAGGTTGTCACTCAATTACCAAAACCAAACAAGGACCTTTCAGCGCCATGGCTGGACTTCAGCGGAGCTCGCTGGAGTTCGTCATGGACGCATGCGGGAGGGAGGGGAAGGGGAAGGAGGAGGTGGCCGCCGGCGGTAGGGTCTCGCCGGAGCTCCGCTGCCGCGGATCGCCGACAGCAGGGGTGGTGGGAGGTGTTGGAGGCGGGGGTGGCATTGCCAGATCTGGACGGAGTTGAGTGCGGCGCCACTGGATCCGGTGCCGAATGAGGTGAGGACGTGGCGGGGGAGGCGCCGAAGACGGGGAAGCAGCAAGCGAGGAGGCAGAGTGGGAAGGAGGAAGAAGATACGGGCGGGGATGGAGTGTGCGGGCGGAAGTTCCTCCACGTGCGCTTGTGGGCCTTAGTAGCGTCCTTTTTTATTTTTATGTATTATATGGATGTGGGGCCTATTGTACAATTGAGCTAGAAGTTGACTAAATGGCTCTATTTACGTGGCTAGTACAATTGAGCTAGAAGCTGACTAAATGGCTCTATTTACGTGGCTAGTACAATTGAGCTAGAAGCTGACTAAATGGCTCTATTTACGTGGCTAGAAGTCGACTCATGGGCTCTATCGACTCTATTGACGTGGCTGCCTCTCTTTGAAATAAGTCGACCCACGACTCACGAAGGGGATTTGGTACCTCTTTCAAAAGGCTGTTTGGTTATCAGTCACAACTTGCTATGCCCTGTGTATGATGGGGTCGTGGC
This sequence comes from Miscanthus floridulus, assembly GCF_019320115.1. Taxonomy (NCBI): domain Eukaryota; kingdom Viridiplantae; phylum Streptophyta; class Magnoliopsida; order Poales; family Poaceae; genus Miscanthus; species Miscanthus floridulus. The sequence goes on from NW_027096900.1 coordinate 21,915, forward strand.
TGTGGCGCCCAAAACCAATGCCACACTCTATGACGAGTTTCTACTCTCTTCTTTTGTGGCTGTCTCAGTTTTTTCGTCAACCAAACATGAGCTTTTAATAGCCCCAAAGAGCAGTAGTTTTCCACTCCCGTGTTGCTCAGCACGACTAATCTTTAAGGTTGTTGAGATCGCAGGATTCTTGGTTTGTTAAAATTCCGATCGGGTAGAGTCGCAAATCATAGGAGGATTTTACTAAACAAAATTGTAAAAAATCCCATCAATTAAGATAATAAAGTTGAAAAACGCATCATAAAATTGTCATTTTGACCTCTTTATTTAATCCTAAATACGATTCGTTAGTCTCATGGGTCTAGAAGATGTTACTAGTGGTAAGTGCAATCAAGTCCTGTTGTGGGTTTTGGTATTGATGACCACTAAATTATAGGAATAATGAGATTTATCGAAATGACAAGTAGGGAATCGAAAAGAACCGACCAATTTATAAGAATACAAGTATAATGGCAATCCGCAAGCAGTCGCACTGTCATACTTGAACCCATATAAACCTGGTAGTCCGTCGAGTACCACGACGGGTCTCGATAAACGATTTACAACAACCAAGATTGTACAGGATTCAACATACATGCCACATATTACATAAAGTTCATAGATACTTTTCATCATCAGAGTATGAATAAAAGTTATTACAAACTGAGTTTGATAAATAAAGCGGAAGCAAATAAGTTCGAAGATAAAGTTTCCAACATAGTTTGATACAGCGCCAGACCAGATCACGATCCACAAAAGCAAAGATAGGAATTACTAAGGAAGCCTGCCCAAGGCTTACTCCTCATCCACAGCGGGATAGAAGCAACTCTTGCAATAACCATGATACACAGTGCCATCTGCAACAATGGGAAAATAAACCCTGAGTACGAGAAGGTACTCAGCTAGACTTACCCGTCATGAACCAGAAATAAAATGACTCCAAGGATCATGCAAGGCTGTATAAGTGGACGTAACTTGACAACATTTTGCGTAAAAGGCAATTACCCGTTGTACAATTATGATTCCTTTATCAAGTTAATTATAACTATCCATTTCTAGATTAGCAACTATCCTGTGCCAAACATGTGGTATATCATTTAGAAGCATACAATAGTAACCATAGCAGGTATTGTAATTCCATATTCATCTGAACCATCATGTTTCATAATATAGCTGCTACGATGTTGGGACTAGCCAAGTTTCTCACTATCCGGGAGAGACAGCGATTCGAATCGATTTCAACCAGCTGGGAATTTATTCCTAACACAAACCCAGATCTACCAGCCACGATAGTCTCAGGTCACCTTTGGTACAACTCTGGTACACATTTCGCGGGTTCGTACTGCGCCGCACAATCTGGAACACCAGATGCCAGGATGCTCAGGCCAAACCTGCCCTTGGGCTCAGTCTGATCGTTCCCCGGAAGGAGCGCACAACAGAACGATTCCCGGCCTGAGTTGAATTACTCGGCTTCGCGGTCGGAACGAGTTATCCGGCCAGCTAAGTGAGAGGCATGCGTTCAATCTTGTCAGAAGCGCCAACAACGGTACGGTCCTTAATCGACACAGACGGGGATAAGTCCACACCCAAGACCTCCATACCTTGTTGCTTCCCTATCGACCTCCCGTCCGGTCTCAATTTACTTTTACCTCATGGTTCTGTTCCACGATAGCAGATATAGCCAACCGTGCTCCGGTATCCACCTATATCTCGCAGGTGACAGGATATCACCCGACTTCTACCGGTCTAAGCATGGCTAAGCATATATATTCAATCCTGGACCTATACCGGTTAAAGGGATAATATCTGGACAAGGATTGTACATGCATCAAGTGGTTTCATTCAACTCTTATAACTTAATGCATCAATCATAAGTACGTAAGTAAACATTTATAAATTACTAGGAGACTTATAATGCTCCGGGGCTTGCCTCGCAGAAAGGAAGTAGGACGGTGGTCAGGGCACTCCAGAAGCTCTTCAGGGTTCTGCTCCACGCCTTCGGGAGCTGCGGCTTGTGGATCCTCATGCGGGTTCCCTTCCTCTGCTTCTTCGAATTCCAGCAACGTGATCTCTTCCTCCGATCCTAGATGCATGAGTATGGTATGAGTATCACGAATGCATATATGTTAACAGGTGCATCACGTTGTTTGAGTAGGTGCATATCTCTTCTCGATTACTACTTAACTACTTTTGCAATGCATCGACTATGCCATACAGTAGCTACTTGTTTCACTCATAACTGGAGTTTTACAAATCCAAAAACAGTGATCTTGGACTTTCTGGAAAGCTTATCAAATTCTCTACAACTTTGTTATTAACCATTTTTACAGTCTACATCAGTTTCAACATGTAACTCCTCACTCTCTAGAATTAGTCCGGAAATGATTTAACATGCAATATAAAGTAAGAATACTTCTACTTTATGTAATCATTCAAAATTTGACAAACTAGAACCTACCAACAGTTTAAGCATACCAAATACAGGTAAGATAATATAATGGTGAAGCCCAAACTATTTATTAAATTGCCTTTATTATTTTATTTAGATATCTAGGTTAAATAATAATTATATATCAGATGTGCTTAATAAATTCTCAAAAATTTACAGAGCCTTACTAATGCTATCAAAGGACTACTATAAAAATTTTATGTCATTTTACTAAGTAGAACATTCTATACAAAAATGATAAGGAAGCAAGGCTTGAAATAGCATAAATGGAAAATCCTATTGAAAAGTGTCAAGCAACAGATTTCCTATTTTTCTTAACATCCATATGGTACTAGTATCACCTCCAACAAATTTCATGAATTTTGGACTCATAATTAATTTATAAAAATTCATGCAAGGATTAACTATTTATAAAAGAAAAATCTATAACTATAGATCTACACATGCACTGGTCTTCAAATTTTTATCCAAGCTCATATATGACAAGAATAGCCTACCACAAAAATTTCATAATTTTTGGAGCACAGGAACTCTAGATATAAAATAAACAAATTTAAATACATTCAAAAGCACATTTCAAATCCTGATTTAAATCTCCATAAATTTCTACTGTTGAAGCTAAGAACATATTTTTCCTAAATACTACATTTCCTAAGGAACACTCACAAATTTATGTCACAATTTTTGGAGCTATCAAACTAAAGATACAAAATTCGCAAAACAAATCAAAAACTGGAATATTTGAACTAGCCTACAACACTGCTGTCGCTGACCGGTGGGACCCGCTGGTTAGGGGACCCCACGCGTCAGTGACACGGAGCAGAGCAGCGGCGCTGCGCGGTGCTGGCGCGGCCAGAGCTCGCCGACGGCGAGGTTGCCGGCGGTGACATCATCACTACGCGATCTACTTGACCTAGCGCATCTATTGAGCCACTTGGCCGGCCCTATTGTCGACGGTAAGGACGACGGCGGCGGCAATGGCGGAACGGCGGAGCTGGACCACGGCAATACGCCAGTGACGACCTCGGTGGCCCGATCTAAGGCTTGGACGAGCATAAGCTACCTAAGACGCACTCGACGCACTAGTTAACGCATGGAGAGGTGGACTGGGGCGCTCCGGCCACGGTGACGGGGCTTGCGGCGGAGCTCCGGCGAGCTTAAACGCGCGGCAATGGCTTACCAAGCTTGGTCAGTGAGCACGGAAGGGAGCAGTGGGTCGCTGAGAAGACAGGGAAACTATGGTGGTGGTGCTGGAGTGGCTAGGCACGGGCTGCGCGCGGCTATGGCGATGGCGGAGCTACGGGCGCTCGGCGGCTGCTGCAGCGGGGAAGAAGGGACGCCAGAAGGGAAATGGGAGCGCGGGGCAACTCGGGCGGGTGCTGGCGGTGATGAAGGCGCGCCCAGGCGCGGCGTGGCCTGCGCGGTCAGGGCGCTGGCGACATGCGGCGTCGCCGGGGACACGCGGTGCACGATGTCTGAAGCCGGTCGGCCATTGACGTCGTGATTCAGTTAGTCAGAAACGCGATGGCCGAGCCTGACGACGAGTTTTCTTGTTGATTTAACTGCTAATTCATGGCTCCAACTCGTAAATGATCTAAATGACTTTCGTAGTCCTAAGTACCAGCTACAAATGTTATTAAAGGATCATGCTCCAACACTCGACCAAACTCGAGTTATTTCATTCCAAAGTCCGGCTGTCAGGCTGTTAGTGAGCAAACACTTAGAAAATTTTTTGAAGTGCTGAAAACAGTGAAAAGCTGATTTTTGTGAGTCCAATTCAAACATGTTAGAAGCTAAATCAGTCCATGACATAAAAATAAAAGTTGTTCCTTATGTCAAACACTACAACTTTGCTTTAGTGAACTCCTCCATGCAAGGTCTCTAACACCTAGTTTAACTTTAGTCAAACATGTCACTTTGAAAACATGATACATACTCAAACCCTGACTAAATGACCAATTTAGCCCTAGCCCTAAATACCAAAGTTGTTCATGATGATACTCTAAGCATGTTAAAACAATTTGCAAGGTCATTTAAGCATTTCATGTAGTAGTCACTCATATAGCTATCTAGGTCAACACATGAAATATCACTTAAGTGCTTGGTCATGAAATGTGGCCTTCATGAACAAGGTTCCTTTTGTTAACCTAAGTATAGCTAAGGTGTGTTAGTGACCAACATTACCCACTTGCATTCATTTGCACATGATCATATGCATATGCTACAAAAAACACGAAATAACAAACAATGTTTCATATGTTTCGATCAGATATTTCAATTGTAAATGATGATTTATGAATGCTTGATGCTCATGCTCATGTTATGCAAGTCAAGTTATGCAAGGCTAACACCCGAGGTGTTACATCATCGGGGTCACCTTATGAAATAGCGGTGTGATAGTGTAATTTCTTGGAAGTCATCGGGGTCATCTGACCCGGGTATGAAGGGGAAACACTTGTCAGCACCCATTTCTTCACTATCGCTGTTATGTACTCTCTTAGGATCTGTTGACAACAGAAAATGTGCCAAAGCGTATATAAAGGACTCCACCATGCGTCAACAAAGTCCAAGAAAATCTATTATATAATCCGCGATAACACTTGCTCTCTCTCTGCCCCCAAATAAGTGCACATCACGTATTTCGAGGAGTCAAACAAACTCAAGTTTGACTAAATTTGTAAAAAAATATTTATATCTCTAAAGTTGATTAATATTAAAATATATGATATGATTAATCTAAGGTAAAATTTGCTATAGGACACTTAAAGTATAGCAGTTTGCTGGTGGACACTCTCGTTGTTGTTAAATTTGGTCTTAGACATCGTGGTCAATAAAATATTAATTTTTTTGCTAAAGGAGAGAGAATAGCGGTGCAATGTGTCGAACAACGGTGGCGGCAGTTTGCATCAGTCTCGACATCAAGGGAGCCTGTCCTACGCGGCAATATCGACGTTGTCTTGGACACCATCCCTAGCTGCGGGGCATGCCCATGCCTCCCCGTGCACGAACTCCAAGAGTGGGTGAGATGTGACTGTGGGGGCGTTGAACGGACCTTCGCCTCAACTGGGCTCCATGCAAGGCTTCAAATCGATCGGAGGTGGAAGAAACTCGTATGGTAGAAGAAACTTGTTTCGCATTGTTATGTTTTTTATTCTCAAATGCTAACTTCCGAGCACGCACACTAGGAAGTCTCAGCGTGCGCACCTTCTCCACCGTCGGATGCCGCGCCCGAGCCATCCGATGGGCCTTCTTCCTCAACGCGCCCGTACTACCGCGCCACGCTAGAGGCCATGCCCGTGTTGCCACGCCTCTCTCTTCCCCAACTCCAGTGGCGGCTAGGGTTTCGGCGAGGAGGAGGTCGCCAGAGATGGAGAAGAAACAACTCTGGCGGATATAGAATGACCGATCGGGCGGAGACAGGTAGGCCAAGTGGTGGGGAAGGTCGACAGGTGTTTTGGGGAGCTGGCGGTGGTAGGGGCGGTCGGGCCAGGTCAGGGCGAGGGCGCCTGAAGGGTCGAGATGGCGGACTAGAGGGGGGGTGAATAGTCTTTTCTAAAATTAATTATGTCGGCTAACCGATACAAATGCGGAATTAAAACTATCGGTCTAGCCAAGACTATACCCCACTATATAAGTTCACTAGCACCTTGCAAAGATAACAATTATGCAACAAAGGTGTCGGGCTAGTTAGAGCTCTCCTAACCAATTCTAGAAGCAAGGTCACACAAACCTATGCCACTAGTACTTTAAGCAACAAGGGAGCTCCTACACATGCTAGTAAGCTAAAGCACAAAGCCAACTAAGCTCACTAGCAAAGCTCAATAACAAGGCAACCAATGCCTAATTTGAGAGCGCAAATACTTAGCTACACAAACTAAGCAATGTGACTAACAAGGTTACTAAAATCAAATTAGCCACGCAAGGGAGCTACTTCTATGCTACACAAGCAAGAAGATAATTAGCAAGCTACACAAGCTATCTAATTACAAGAGCAACTACACAAGCTTAAGATATATATATAAGTAATTGCAAGCTTGTGTAATGGAGATGCAAACCAACGGAAAGAACAAGGTTGACACGATAATTTTTCTCCCGAGGTTCATGTGTTTGCCAACACGCTAGTCCCCGTTGTGTCGACCGCTCACTTGGTGGTTCGGCGGCTAATTAGCATCACCCGCTAAGCCCGCACGTCGGGCACCGCAAGAACCTACCCCTTGAGTGAGGGTAGCTCAATGACATGCTTTACTAAAGTTGCTCTTCGCGACTCCCGCGGGGCGAGCACAATGCCCCTCACAAGCACTTCTCCGGAGCGCCGCACAAGCTTCTTGTGCGCTTCGACGGAGACCACCACCAAGCCATCTAGGAGGTGGCAACCTCCAAGAGTAACAAGCACCACCGGCTTGCAACACGACCACCTAGTGCCACTCGATGCAACCTCACGATGCAATCGCACTAGAATCGCTCACTCACACAATCGAATGATCACTATCAAGTATATGTGTGATGGAGGGCTCCCAAGCACTCACAAGCATGGACACTAAGTCCCTTGAGGTGCTCCACACCAGCCATGGCCGAGGGCCACTTCTATTTATAGCCCCAAGGGCTAAACTAGCCGTTACCCCTTCACTGGGCAACGGTCGGGCCGACCGGACGCTCCGGTCGTGTTGACCGGACGCTGGACCTCAGCGTCCTGTCGCTCGCAGACGACCACGTGTCCCGATTCCAACGGTCACTTGACCTGACCGGACGCAGCAGCTTCAACTGACCGGACGCTGGACCCTCAGCGTCCGGTCGTTTCCAGTAAGCTCCCGAGCATGACCGGACGCGTCCGGTCAAACGCGATCGGACGCAGCACCAGCGTCCGGTCACTCTCCAGCTACTGCTACACTCCACGTCAGCGCGACCGGACGCAGACAGTCAGCGTCCAGTGCATTTGGATCCAGCGTCCGGTCACTTGACCAACGCTGGCATCTCCTCCATTTTCTTCACCCTTGCTCAAGTGTGCTAACCACAAGAATTTGCATCCGGCGCAATAGAGAGGGACCCAAACCCATCTCACCCCTGCAAACACCACCTCCTTTGTAAATGTGCCAACACCACCAAGTGTACACCATCATGTGTATGTGTGTTAGCATTTTCACAATCATTTCCCAAAGGATGTTAGCCACTCAACTTGCCACGCCACTCGATCCTAGCGACAATGCAAAGTTAGATCACTCGAGTGGCACTAGATGACCGATATGCAAACAAGTTTGCCCCTCTTGATAGTACGGCCATCTATCCTAAACCCGGTCATAAACTTCTCTACACACCTATGACCGGTGAAATGAAATGCCCTAGGTTATACCTTTGCCTTGCGCATTCCATTCCATCTCCTTTAATGTCGATGCAACACATGCACCAACACGATCAACAATGATATGATCCACTTCATATAATCACGTGATCATATTGGTTCATCGATCTTGACTTCACTTGCTCTTCACCGTTGCCATCGTCCATCGGCGCCAAGTCTTGCTCAAGCTTCACCGCCACGCGGTCCATCACTCCAAAGCCTTTGACTTGCCCTTCATGCTTGCAACCGGTCCATCATGCCAAGTCTTGTCTTGATCTTCTCCACCTTGATCACATGACTCAATGTCATGTCTCATGTGCAATAAGCTCCTTCATCATCACATGTGTGAGCTTTGCAACATCTCCAAGACATTTTCACCTCCACGGTTTATGTTGCTCACACACATGTACCTGTGGACTAATCACCTGTGTATCTCACACAAACACAATTAGTCCACCTAGGTTGTCACTCAATTACCAAAACCAAACAAGGACCTTTCAGCGCCATGGCTGGACTTCAGCGGAGCTCGCTGGAGTTCGTCATGGACGCATGCGGGAGGGAGGGGAAGGGGAAGGAGGAGGTGGCCGCCGGCGGTAGGGTCTCGCCGGAGCTCCGCTGCCGCGGATCGCCGACAGCAGGGGTGGTGGGAGGTGTTGGAGGCGGGGGTGGCATTGCCAGATCTGGACGGAGTTGAGTGCGGCGCCACTGGATCCGGTGCCGAATGAGGTGAGGACGTGGCGGGGGAGGCGCCGAAGACGGGGAAGCAGCAAGCGAGGAGGCAGAGTGGGAAGGAGGAAGAAGATACGGGCGGGGATGGAGTGTGCGGGCGGAAGTTCCTCCACGTGCGCTTGTGGGCCTTAGTAGCGTCCTTTTTTATTTTTATGTATTATATGGATGTGGGGCCTATTGTACAATTGAGCTAGAAGTTGACTAAATGGCTCTATTTACGTGGCTAGTACAATTGAGCTAGAAGCTGACTAAATGGCTCTATTTACGTGGCTAGTACAATTGAGCTAGAAGCTGACTAAATGGCTCTATTTACGTGGCTAGAAGTCGACTCATGGGCTCTATCGACTCTATTGACGTGGCTGCCTCTCTTTGAAATAAGTCGACCCACGACTCACGAAGGGGATTTGGTACCTCTTTCAAAAGGCTGTTTGGTTATCAGTCACAACTTGCTATGCCCTGTGTATGATGGGGTCGTGGCTGTGGCGCCCAAAACCAATGCCACACTCTATGACGAGTTTCTACTCTCTTCTTTTGTGGCTGTCTCAGTTTTTTCGTCAACCAAACATGAGCTTTTAATAGCCCCAAAGAGCAGTAGTTTTCCACTCCCGTGTTGCTCAGCACGACTAATCTTTAAGGTTGTTGAGATCGCAGGATTCTTGGTTTGTTAAAATTCCGATCGGGTAGAGTCGCAAATCATAGGAGGATTTTACTAAACAAAATTGTAAAAAATCCCATCAATTAAGATAATAAAGTTGAAAAACGCATCATAAAATTGTCATTTTGACCTCTTTATTTAATCCTAAATACGATTCGTTAGTCTCATGGGTCTAGAAGATGTTACTAGTGGTAAGTGCAATCAAGTCCTGTTGTGGGTTTTGGTATTGATGACCACTAAATTATAGGAATAATGAGATTTATCGAAATGACAAGTAGGGAATCGAAAAATAAGGATGATGTACAGGTTGCAGGTGTTCTAATTACAAAAGGTGGCTAGACCTAGCTCAAAGGAGGTTTAAATTCTTTTATGTTTTGAAATTAAGTTTAGGGAAAGTCGTACTATTAAGAGGGATTTTAGGACAGTTGGTCAACTGTTGAACCAGATGCTCAAATTCTCAGATTTACATCCTCTCACCTAGTCAAAACAGCCAGCCAATTTTCACCTCAACTTACCTGTTTTGGCTAGTCTGTCGCCCTATTAAGAGCGGCAGTGCCGCCCTTAACTGACCGTTGGACCAAGGGGTATTTATACCCTTCAGGCCCAGCCCACAATGGTCATCCACTTCACTCAGTCATTCTGCTAGAAACATAACAGAACCAAAGCTCACCCTCTCTCCTGCATTGTTGCTCCTTCATCCCTCAAGCAAATCCTTGATTTCAACCATTAAAACTTAAGAGAAAAGGCAGCAAAACTCGATTGGAGAGCAGATCCACTGATTCTCAAAGTCTAAGAGCATTTGGTTCATGTTTGGCCGGCAGTTCTAGAGTTTGTTACTCTTGGAGCTTGCTCCTAGCCGGCTAGACGTCGCCCTTGGGCTTGCCAACTCGTGTGGCAGTCTTGGGAGGTTTGTAACCTCATTCTTAGAGCTAAGAAATCACCTCTCACTTTAAGAGTTTATCCTCTTGATTTGAGAACGAGGGTACGGCAAGCCTTTGTGGTAAGCCCAAGCCTTTTGTGGCTTCCTCAATAACGTGGACTTAGGCAAACCTTTGTGGTGAGCTGAACCACGGGATAAATCTTGTGTCTCGCGTGCTTCATCTTGTTTACTTGCTGGTTTAGCTCTTTGGTAGCTGATGTTAGGGTTTGGTTGCTCGATCCAGTCTTGTGTGAAGTTTCTGTGGTATTCAATCTTCGAACTGGATCTTATCTTTTTATTGCAGGATTAAACAGCTAATGGAGCCAGGTTCATCTCTGTAAAATCTCAGCTGTGTTAGATTTATTTTTGAAGAGCGGCAGTGCCACCCTCTATTCTGACAGAGTTTTGAGTTGAATTTTTACAGGCCTATTCACCCCCCTCTAGGCCTCTTGATCTTCCTGTAGATCGTACACTAGTTTTACTAAGTGCAGATTGGACCTCCAGATTGCACCTAAAGACCGAAATTAACAGCGTTGTCTACAACGAAGCAGCGCAGCACTATTTTAGTGGATTTTTACCGGGGCGTTACCGGTACTTCGAAAGGTTTTCTTTTCAAGAAGGCAGGCAAAACTGATCCAGCGCTGCTTAACTAGGAGTGCTTAGATGCCACCAGAACTCCAGGAGCTTATAAGGTCACTCAAAGTCACAGCTCACAGGTCGGTCTCTGAAACCACAGCATACGAGCAGCAGCAAATCAGGCGGCTGCTGCCCCAGGACGGCAACCGGCAACCACCTACCTACCCTTGACGATCTGCCGTGCATAAAGGCGCTGAGGGCGGCGCTACACTGTCAGGACGGCTATTGCTCCTGCCATTGCCGCTTGCGCCCACGTCCACCAGTAGCCCTGTTGACCACAGCCGGAAACAAACGAGGAACACATCATTAGGAACAGCCTGAGCAATGAAATTCCAGCCACGGCAAACAACAAGCAGATCAGCCACGACAAAAGTAGTGGGGAGACACTCGTCGGCACCCATTTCTAAAGAAATTTCATCAAGTGTTGGACTGCATCTGTGGTCCTGGTGCGAATGTGCAAGCGCTATGCAGCATGCAGGTACCTCCAAACAAGTACTGTAGCCACTGCAGTGAAACTTCTAGATCTATTGTTGGTTTCTGCTGACACCAAATCGCCCTTACCTCAGGATGCAGGTATGGACTCGGAAATATGTGGTGAAAATCATACCTTCGGTAGAAACATGAAAAGTAATTCAAAAAATATATTTTCGTAACACAAAAAGGTTTGAAACTTGGCATATATGTAGTGCATCCATGTATGTAGCCACATACAGAAGTGTGTTTTTGAAATTAGTTTTCATGTTACACATATTTTCCTGGTATATGAACAAGTGAAGATCTTCAGATCATTCAGGCATCCTTAAACTAAACAAAGACCATGTACTGAAAAAGCGACAGCAGAATCGTGTTGATGGTGATTTAAGCGTCCACGTCATCCTATCCACTTTGCCGATACCCAGGAGGCCAGGAGGATGTGCACGCGGTGGGGGATCAGGGAATATACAATTTGGTGTTGATCATGCAGCAAACTTTCTAATTCCACCGTCTAATGTCCGCACAGAATATAGTCTACCTACGACATTTACTCGGATGATGACCATTGCACGACATTCTCGAGCGCTAAAACTGCTAGTACGCCCACCTGAAATATCTTCTCCTTTTGCAGAAAGACACCAACGGAACAGATAAAAAAAACATGATCCCTGCAATCAAGAACAATTGGGGGAGAGAAGGGCAGAATCAGAGCTCACCGCAGTGTCACGTGCCGAAGCCGAGATGTCGTAGTAGCCGCTGTTTCCGCCGCCGCTAATGTTCCCGCTGCTGCCATTGCCATTGACATTGCCGTTACCGCCGAACCCGCCGCCGCCGCTGCCGGTACCGCCGTGACCAAAGGTGGAGTTGTCGCGCGGTAGCTTGAACGAGAGCTCGTACGCCGGCGTGCCGTCGGGCTTGAAGAGGCCGTAGTTGCGCTCCGACGCCAGCCCGGGCTTGAGGTTCTCGTTGAAGAGCGCGAACACGTAGGCGCGCAGCGGCGCCCCGGGCCTGAGCGGCGTGCCCTTGCCCTCGGCCACCAGCCGCATCGCGTTGCTGTTGTACCGCGCCGCGTTCTGCGGCGTCGCGGCCGTCTCGTTGGCGGCCCCCGCGGAGGGCCAGCCGGTCTCCGAGACCCGCACCTCCACCACCCGCGACGCCGCGGTGTTGGCCGCCGCGATGGCGTGGTACACCGCGTCCACCTGCGCCACGAGGAGGTTGGGGTAGTGCAGCCTGGAGTTGGGGTCCTGCACGCCGGCGAAGCCCGGGTCGAGCAGCGCGTAGTCAAGCTGCACGCCCCTGGGGTCGCTGGAGTAGGCGAAGTAGGGATACGCGTTCACGAGGAACGGCGAGCCGGTCCTGGCATGGTAGTCCAGGATGGGGCAGAGGTACGGGAGCAGGTCCTTGCGGAAGGCCCCCGCCGAGGGCGGGTACGACGTCCCGAGCACGCCGAGGTTGTGCGCCGTGGTGACGGTGATCTGCTTGTCGAGGCCGAGCGCGGCCACCGCGCCGTGCAGGGACTGCATCGCCGGGAGGAGGGTGCGCGACAGCGTGGAGCTGTTCGCGCCGGTGAGCACCTCGTTGCCGACGGCGAGCACGGCGATCTTCGTGTCCTGCAGGAAGGGCACGACGTTCTCCTTGAGCCACTGCGCCGCGCCGCCTGGGTCGGCCACGGCGGCCAGGCACTCGTCGGGCACGCCGACGATGAGCTCGACCCCGGTCCGGGCGAACGCGCGCAGCACGGTGGGGTCGGCGTCGTACATCCGCACGCGGCCAATACCGAGGCCCGCGAGCAGCGGCATGACGGACTGCGGCGGCGGGAGGTTGTTCCCGACGCGGCCGTAGTTGATGCCCAGAAGCGACGCCGACGTGGCATCCGAGGCGGGCGCCAGCGCTAGCGCGACCACAGCCGCGCACAGCGCCGCGGCGAGGCGAAAGGCACGGGGGCGTTCGAGCCCCCGGTCGATTTGGAGCAGGCAGCACGGCGCCATTCCAGTAGCACAGTGGTGACTGAGACTGCGAACAGATATCGCACGGATGGCGACGGCTTGGAGGATGGAGCGGCGTGAGGAGGAAGAAGGGGGGGCGCAGTCAGAAGCGTACAGTGCCCGGAGAAGGTGCGGCTGCGGCTGATGGTGCTCAGTGGTGGGTCCCACAAATCAGTGATACGGTGTCCCACACGAAATCTGTGCTAGTGGCATATCCGTTACTAGCCTTGGGACGGGTGGAGTGGAATCCAATGGACGACGACACGAGAGACCGTCTGCTGCGGCCGTCGCAACGGCTGTATTTTGGGCGACGCTCCCCGCGCATGGAAAACGCTTGGTGCGTGGTCCACATGGACGGCACGGCACGGCACGGCGGGGTGGACGGTGGTAGGTGGAACGTGGAAGATGCAGCCACTCTTCACTAGTCGGACGCTAGCAGCGCGCCGCCGATCACCCCGCCGTCTAGCCATCCGGTTCCTCTCTTTATTTTTCTACCATTATTAAATTTATGTTATCTGTAGGAGTATATTGTAACGGAAGTTAAAAAAACTATGGTAATAGCTATCAATGCAAACTAAATAACTAAGAGGCAATATATAGCCTACGTGATCAAGATTGGTGGTCGAAGCGTTACTCGCTTCCGATCAGTTGCGCCCAAGCAACATGGGCCGAGCAACGCTGAAGTTCATCACGGACTCATGCCGGAGCAAAATGGGCTTCTACGCGATTTAGCCCATCTTTCTTGGGGGCACAGTGGGGTTAGGTATTGTTGCTCCACCGATCTATTTTGGGCCCCCAACGATCTAGTAGTGATGAATTCGGTCCACAGTATAGCCCGTTGCGCAGGCATGTCATATGTGGATCGTAATTGGCACGAACTTTAGCCCATAAGAAAACGGGTCAGATTAAACTCTCTATGATCTTCTAAACGAATGATAATGATAACTCCATAAGATCGTCTAAAAAAGGTCCACTGTTTGAGAATTACTATGCTTCAAGTAATCTCATCCACAGTCTTTACTAACATGCTGGGCAACTGTCAGCCTGTTCGGCTGGGACTGAAACGATCGTATACGATCGTGGATTATTACTGATGGCTGGTTTGGTGTGAGAAAAATACTGTTCTGACTGGAAATTTACGACCAAACGAACAGGCCGTGTAAGTACAGTTATGCTAGTTCTGCCTCTTGAGCAAAAATACTGGTTAAGCTGCTCGATTTCTCTGTTAGGTCTTAACGACATGAATAGCTGGCTTGGTTAGAGGACTAATGCAGCTAATAGCAGGCCATTATGAAACAATTACGTTGGCATTAAATTTGTAGGTGAGGGCCGCTGTCCAGTCAATCATCAATCATCCTCACAGCAGTGGTGACAGTTTTCGCTGTTCATCTCGCCCCGACACCGAGCCAACAATGCAGACATGAAATTCAGTGCCATGCTCGTTGCCGTGCAAGCAGCACGGCCAGCAATAGTCAGATCCCGCAGCTGAATTGCCCTAAAATCCAAGACGCGCAGCAGAGAATATTTTAGGCAGAGAAAAGACAGTTAAATCTCTGAAGAATATTTTAGGCTACCGACGGATGAAACCATGGCCTTCAGTTAAGCCCGTGTTTAGTTGGTGAAAAGTTGGAAATTTGGCTACCGTAGTACTTTCGTTTTTATTTGGCAATTAGTATTCAATCATAGACTAATTAGACTCAAAACGTTCGTCTCGCAATTTCCAACCAAACTTTGCAATTAGTTTTTTTCGTCTACATTTAATGCTTCATGCACGTATCGCAAGATTTGATGTGATGGATACTGTAGCACTTTTTAGGAAAACTTTTCGCGAACTAAACAAGGGCTAAAATAAAGTACTGTAACTGCATGCTCTAAAAAGATCTCATGATTTGTGGACAACCCCACTGATTCTCATTTTGCACGCATGGATTAACTTACTAGCTAGATCCTGATAAATCCGTTTCTCGTTCCTAAACGAACAATCACTGTTTCCTACAGTTCTATCGGATCAGGTGTCATCTTAAACTTGCAGTTCGGAGAATCACATCAACACATAAGACTGGAACTGACAGTGTGTACTGTATATATTCTGTTCATACTTAGCCACAGCAGCAGAACTTCATGACCACAATTATTATTATTTTTGGTGCTGATCGAGTCTTTAAGGAAAAGGTTTAATCTGTTGGAACAGGCCCATCAGTTGATTAGCAGCCTCTCGTTGTGCCGGGCATTAGTTAGAGCGTTCCAATCTCGAAAACGCTGGAGACTTGGAATCGTGCAGTTCGAAACATTCTCTATTCATGCAGGACGAGAGAACAAGTTGTGTTATTTACTGGAGTACTACTCTTAATAAGCAGGTTTATGTCTGACAGAAGTTCGTCCAACAACCAAAGATTCGTGCGCCGTCCCCTTGCCGTTTAAGAACAGAATTTCCTGATTAAACTTGAAGGCTTGCGATGATTGACTCCAAAGTGTGACATGTTGATTGTCGGTCTTCGTTTTCTGACTAGTAAATGATTGTTTTTTTTACGAAGTCAGCATGGAGTAGGATCTCGTACCACGCCACGTACCAACGGCCATGCCGGGCGGCACGTACAGTGCACAGAGACACTGACGCACGGCGTTGGTGTGGTACTAGCTCCAGACCCGTGTGTGGCTGCGACGTGCCACGCTTGTTCACCGGACCCATCTATCCGAGCGGAACCGGAGAACAGACAGCGCGCCACAGTGTTGCCGTGCTGGCGTAGCCTGGCGATGCCGCGATGGCCAGTACGTATGCCGGGCGTTGTGCCTGACGATGAAGGAGAAACCCAAGACCGGTTTTGGCTGCCGTCCGCCGAAGGAAGGTGCTCGGTGCTCGACCGTTCCAACGGCGTTGCCGGGCACCGACACTATCTTGCGGTAGAAAAGACACCGGCATGAGAGCTGGTACAGAAAGAGGACGATGCACGGAGACTACTGCACACAAACAACCTACCCCACCTGCCTGCCGTGTCGTCCTGTGCGCGGCGTGATCTCCCGTGCATCGTAGTAACGCAGGACCTAACCGTTTACTGCATTTCAAAGTCCGTGAACTAATCTTTTCAGCAGAGCACGTTTTCTTAAACAAGCTTCACTGTCAAGGATATAGCGCAGTTGGCAGCGCCCCAACGACGGTAGAAAGCTGCATCATGAATTCACGACTATAGTAGTGCTTTGCAAAGTAGACTGGGACTAGTGATCGCGATCCCTCGCACCACACGACGGACGTCCCAACGGAAGAGGGGAGCATGCATCTGATGGTCTGGCCACAGCGTGTCACTCACTCGCAGGCGGCGCGGCGCTCGCCGCCCCCCTCCGCCAGGCCGCAACGGTGCTGACACCCGGCGGCCACCGCGCGGCGGCCTGACACTAGATATGATTGTCTCGTTTCACATCGCTGTCGCACGCTCCGCATCGATCTCTGACACGGCATTTACTCGCCAACAGACTGCAAAACAGTAGCGTGTCGCGCTCGTGAAAAGGCGACTGTAGACCGCACCACTGCCAGTGCCACCTGCACGATCTGCCTGTGTTGTCGGCACACGAGGAGGAGGGTCTCGGAGCACGAAAGCCGACGGCTTGGCCGCGCATCGCCATGTCGCGGCGTCGTACATGTCCGGCCGGTTCTTGCGCAGCTGCACGCGTGAGCGGTCATTCGTAAGCACCAGGAGTCAAACAGTTTTCTGCCAAGATCATTTCAGAGTTTCCTGAAGAACGAAGAGTAGCACTCACACTTTAGATGGATTTTGCCGCCAGACAAATCTGGGCCAGGTTTAGTTCACCCAAATCCAAACTTTGGCACTATACAAAAAGAAGATTCCTTATCATATCAAACTTGCGGTATATGTATGAAGTACTAAATGTTGACGAAATAAAAAACTAATTGCACAGTTTAGTTGTACTTTACGAGACGAACGTTTTGAGCCTAATTAGTCAACGATTGGACAATTATTACCAAATGCAAACGAAGTGCTAGACGACGTCAACTCTGGGGGCAACTAAACGCGCGGCTGGTTTATTTGTCATGAATGTGATCTCTCCTGGAGACAGGGGAGAGGTTTGCTGTCGATGTCCACAGTGGCATCTGATATACTTGAAGTAATATACAAGGCAGAAAATCTGTTTCTTTTTCAAGACTAGAAACCTTTCAGATAGACTGATTGACCGTTGCATATTTGGCTGAGTGAGACGGACCCAACAAACAGCTATGTCCATCTTACCCCAAACTTCCCAATCATCAAGTTGGTTACAGACTACCAGATTTTGGCACCAAGGTGAGCTGGTTCACTCACAAACTCCCATTCAAGCATGACTAAACAACTCGCATTGAAGGCATCGAGCAGCCGTAACGATGTTGCTTTGGGTCAAGTCGAAGCAGTGGTGGTGCTCCGTGCACAGTTCAAAACGCAGTCCCCCCCGAGCCCGATGGCACTTGCGAGTTGGATCGTGTAAAGGACGTACATAGTAGTACACGGCAAAAAATTGCAACCCGATGAATAGTATCGCTTTCGTCTTATTTGGTAAATATTGTCCAATCGTGGACCAACTAAGCTCAAAAGATTCATCTCGTGATTTCCAACTAAACTGTGCAATTAGTTATTTTTTTTACCTACATTTAATGCTCCATGCAAGCGGCTAAAAATTGATGTGATGGAGAGAGTGAAAAAACTTGGAATTTGGAGGTGATCTAAACAAGGCCCACACCTCGAAACACTGCTCGCGTTGTGTCTACTGAAAAAAACGCTGCTTTTTTCATCAGAGATGCTACTGTTACCGAAGCTCGCTGATTTCTTGTCCATCCAGCCGGCAGCGGCAGATCGCCAGCGATGGCCGGGGGACCGACCCCCAGGCCCCGG
>NW_027096901.1:0-27260 GCF_019320115.1 Miscanthus floridulus
AGATGGTGTTAGTGTTAGGCAAGTAGGTGCATGTTTTGCGCCGAACGTACCATGGGCTCAGAAATCGTTTTGGATGCACCCGATGGAACTCCTAGGTGATGTGGACATGTGATCTCGTTCGGTTGATTTGGAGATGGGTGTTTAGTGTTAGTGCAAGATAGCTGCATTGTTTGCGCCAAAAGGCTCATATATGTTTAGGACGCACCTGATGGTACTCAAGGTGAAGTGGTTCATGTGGAATCTGTTCGGTCTTTTGGAGAGATGGTGTTAGTGTTAGTGCAACGTTTGCGCCAGACATACCATAGGCTCAGATAGCGTTTAGGACGCACCCGAAGGTACTCCGAGCTAGTTTTGGTCTGTTTAGAGATAGTGCTAATCTTGTTGCAAGATCGGTGAACGGTTTGCGCCGAACGTAGCATAGGCTCGGGAACCATTTTGGACGCACCCGATGGAACTCTAGGTGATGTGGGTCATGTGGAATCTCGTTCGGTCCAGTTTGGAGATGGTGTTAGTGTTAGTGCAAGCTAGGTGCATGATTTGTGCCAAACATACCATAACCTCAGATATCGTTTAGGACGCACCTTATGGTACTCCTAGGTGACAATGCTCAACTGGATGCTCATTTTGGTCCATTTGGACATAGTGCTAATCTTGATGCAAGATCGGTGGCACGGTTTACGTCAAACGTACCATAGGCTCAGAAATTGTTTTGGACACACCCGATGGAACTCCTAGGTGATGTGGGTTATGTGGAATCTCATTCTGTCCATTTGGAGATGGTGTTACTCATAGTGCAAGATAGGTGCACGGTTTGCACCAAACGTACCAAGGCCACAGATATTGTTTAGGACACACCCGATGGTACACCTAGGTGACGAAGCTCAACTAGAAGCTACGTTTCAGTTCGTTCGGAGATAGTACTAATCTTGATGCAAGATTGATGCACGGTTTGCGCCAAACGTACCATAGGCTTAGAAATCATTTTGGACGCAGCCAGATGGAACTCCAAGGTGATGTGGGTCATGTGGAATCTCATTCGGTCCGTTTGGAGATGGTGTTAGTGTTAGTGCAAGATAGGTGCACGGTTTGCGCCGAACGTACCATGGGCTCAGAAATCATTTTGGATGCACCCTGATCGGAACTCCTAGGTGAACGTGGTTCATGTGGAATCTCGTTTGGTCCATTTGGAGATGGTGTTAGTGTTAGTGCAAGATAGGTGCATTGTTTGCGCCAAAAGGCTCATATATCGTTTAGGACGCACACTCCTAGGTGATGCGGTTCATGTGGAATCTCGTTCGGTTTGTTTGGAGATGGTGTTAGTGTTAGTGGAAGATAGGTGCAAGGTTTGTGCCAGACGTACCATAGGCTCAGATATCATTTTGGACACACCTGACGGTACTCCTAGGTGACGAAGCTCATGTGGAAGCTAGTTTTGGTCCATTTAGAGATAGTGCTAATCTTGTCGCAAGATCGGTGAATGGTTTGCACCGAACGTAGCATAGGCTCGGGAACCATTTTGGACGCACCTGATGGAACTCGTAGGTGATGTGGGTCATGTGGAATCTCGTTCGGTCCATTTGGAGATGGTGTTAGTGTTAGTGCAAGATAGGTGCACGGTTTGCGCTAAACGTACCATAATCTCAGATATCTTTTAGGATGCACCTGATGGTACTCCTAGGTGACGACGCTCAACTGGATGCTCGTTTTGGTCCATTTGGACATAGTGCTAATCTTGACGCAAGATCGGTGCACGGTTTACGCCAAACGTACCATAGGCTCAGAAATTGTTTTGGACACACCTGATGGAACTCCTAGGTGACGTGGGTTATGTGGAATCTCATTCTGTCTGTTTGGAGATGGTGTTAGTGTTAGTGCAAGTTAGGGGCACGGTTTGCGCCAAACATACCATAGCCACAGATATCGTTTAGGACACACCAGATGGTACACCTAGGTGACGAAGCTCAACTGGAAGCTAGTTTCGGTCTGTTTGGAGATAGTTCTAATCTTGACGCAAGATCGGTGCACGGTTTGCGCCGAATGTACCATAGGCTCAGAAATCATTTTGGACGCACCAGATGGAACTCCAAGGTGATGTGGCTCATGTGGAATCTCATTCGGTCCGTTTGGAGATGGTGTTAGTGTTAGTGCAAGATAGGTGCACGGTTTGCGTCGAACATACCATAGGCTCGGAAATCATTTTGGATGCACCTAATGGAACTCCTAGGTGATGTGGGTCATGTGGAATCTCATTCGGTCCGTTTGGAGATGGTGTTAGTGTTAGTGCAAGATAGCTGCATTGTTTGTGCCAAAAGGCTCATATATTGTTTAGGACGCACCTGATGGTACTCCAAGGTGACGTGGTTCATGTGGAATCTCGTTCGGTCTGTTTGGAGATGGTGTTAGTGTTAGTGCAACGTTTGCGCCAGACATACCACAGGCTCAGATATCATTTAGGACGCACCCGATGGTACTCTGAGGTGATGAAGCTCAAGTGGAAGCTAGTTTTGGTCTATTTAGAGATAGTGCTAATCTTGTCGCAAGATCGGTGAACGGTTTGCGCCGAACGTAGCATAGGCTCGGGAACCATTTTGGATGCACCCGATGGAACTCGTAGGTGATGTGGGTCATGTGGAATGCAAGCTAGGTGCATGATTTCCGCCAAACGTACCATAACCTCAGATATCGTTTAGGACGCACCTTATGGTACTCCTAGGTGACGACGCTCAACTGGATGCTCATTTTGGTCCATTTGGACATAGTGCTAATCTTGATGCAAGATCGGTGCACGGTTTATGTCAAACGTACCATAGGCTCAGAAATTGTTTTGGACAGACCCGATGGAACTCCTAGGTGACGTGGGTTATGTGGAATCTCATTCTGTCCGTTTGGAGATGGTGTTAGTCATAGTGCAAGATAGGTGCACGGTTTGCACCAAACGTACCAAGGCCACAGATATCGTTTAGGACACACCCGATGGTACACCTAGGTGACGAAGCTCAACTAGAAGCTAGTTTTAGTCCGTTTGGAGATAGTACTAATCTTGATGCAAGATCGGTGCACGGTTTGCGCCGAACATACCATAGGCTCAGAAATCGTTTTGGATGCACCAGATGGAACTCCAAGGTGATGTGGGTCATGTGGAATCTCATTCGGTCCGTTTGGAGATGGTGTTAGTGTTAGTGCAAGATAGGTGCACGGTTTGCGCCGAACGTACCATGGGCTAAGAAATCATTTTGGATGCACCCGATGGAACTCCTAGGTGACGTGGTTCATGTGGAATCTCGTTCGGTCCATTTGGAGATGGTGTTAGTGTTAGTGCAAGATAGTTGCATTGTTTGCACCAAAAGGCTCATATATCGTTTAGGACGCACACTCCTAGGTGACATGGTTCATGTGGAATCTCGTTCGGTTTGTTTGGAGATGGTGTTAGTGTTAGTGGAAGATAGGTGCAAGGTTTGCGCTAGACGTACCATAGGATCAGATATCATTTTGGACGCACCCGATGGTACTCCTAGGTGACGAAGCTCATGTGGAAGCTAGTTTTGGTCCGTTTAGAGATAGTGCTAATCTTGTCGCAAGATCGGTGAATGGTTTGCGCCGAACGTAGCATAGGCTCAGGAACCATTTTGGACGCACCCGATGGAACTCATAAGTGATGTGGGTCATGTGGAATCTTGTTCGGTCCATTTGGAGATGGTGTTAGTGTTAGTGCAAGGTAGGTGCACGGTTTGCGCCAAACGTACCATAATCTCAGATATCTTTTAGGACACACCTGATGGTACTCCTAGGTGATGACGCTCAACTGGATGCTCGTTTTGGTTCATTTGGACATAGTGCTAATCTTGACGCAAGATCGATGCATGGTTTACGCCAAACGTACCATAGGCTCGGAAATTGTTTTGGACACACCCGATGGAACTCCTAGGTGACGTGGGTTATGTGGAATCTCGTTCTGTCTGTTTGGAGATGGTGTTAGTGTTAGTGCAAGATAGGTGCATGGTTTGCGCCAAACATACCATAGCCACAGATATCATTTAGGACACACCAGATGGTACACCTAGGTGACGAAGCTCAATTGGAAGCTAGTTTCGGTCTGTTTGGAGATAGTACTAATCTTGACGCAAGATCGGTGCACGGTTTTGTGTCGAACGTACCATAGGCTCGGAAAACATTTAGGACGCACCAGATGGAACTCCTAGGTGATGTGGGTCATGTGGAATCTCATTCGGTCCGTTTGGAGATGGTGTTAGTGTTAGTGCAAGATAGGTGCACGTTTTGCGCCGAACGTACCATGGGCTCAGAAATCGTTTTGAATGCACCCGATGGAACTCCTAGGTGATGTGCGACATGTGGAATCTCGTTCGGTTGATTTGGAGATGGTGTTAGTGTTAGGGCAAGATAGCTACATTGTTTGCGCCAAAAGGCTCATATATTGTTTAGGACGCACCTAATGGTACTCCAAGGTGAGGAGGTTCATGTGGAATCTCGTTCGGTCTGTTTGGAGATGGTGTTAGTGTTAGTGCAACGTTTGCGCCAGACATACCATAGGCTCAGATATTGTTTAGGACGCAGCCGATGGTACTCCGAGGTGATGAAGCTCAAGTGGAAGCTAGTTTTGGTCTGTTTAGAGATAGTGCTAATCTTGTCGCAAGATCGGTGAACGGTTTGCGCCGAACGTAGCATAGGCTCGGGAACCATTTTGGACGCACCCGATGGAACTCGTAGGTGATGTGCGACATGTGGAATCTCGTTCGGTCCGTTTGGAGATGGTGTTAGTGTTAGTGCAAGCTAGGTGCATGATTTGCGCCAAACGTACCATAACCTCAGATATCGTTTAGGACGCACCTGATGGTACTCCTAGGTGACAACGCTCAACTGGATGCTCATTTTGGTCCATTTGGACATAGTGCTAATCTTGACGCAAGATCGGTGCACGGTTTATGTCAAACGTACCATAGGCTCAGAAATTGTTTTGGACACACCCGATGGAACTCCTAGGTGACGTGGGTTATGTGGAATCTCATTCTGTCCTGTTTGGAGATGGTGTTAGTCATAGTGCAAGATAGGTGCACGGTTTGCAGCCAAACGTACCAAGGCCACAGATATCGTTTAGGACACACCCGATGGTACACCTAGGTGACGAAGCTCAACTAGAAGCTAGTTTTAGTCCGTTTGGAGATAGTACTAATCTTGATGCAAGATCGGTGCACGGTTTGCGCTGAACGTACCATAGGCTCAGAAATCGTTTTGGACGCACCAGATGGAACTCCAAGGTGATGTGGGTCATGTGGAATCTCATTCGGTCCATTTGGAGATGGTGTTAGTGTTAGTGCAAGATAGGTGCACGGTTTGCGCCGAACGTACCATGGGCTAAGAAATCGTTTTGGATGCACCCGATGGAACTCCTAGGTGACGTGGTTCATGTGGAATCTCGTTCGGTCCATTTGGAGATGGTGTTAGTGTTAGTGCAAGATAGGTGCATTGTTTGCACCAAAAGGCTCATATATCGTTTAGGACGCACACTCCTAGGTGACATGGTTCATGTGGAATCTCGTTCGGTTTGTTTGGAGATGGTGTTAGTGTTAGTTGAAGATAGGTGCAAGGTTTGCGCTAGACGTACCATAGGATCAGATATCATTTTGGACGCACCCGATGGTACTCCTAGGTGACGAAGCTCATGTGGAAGCTAGTTTTGGTCCGTTTACAGATAGTGCTAATCTTGTCGCAAGATCGGTGAATGGTTTGCGCCGAACGTAGCATAGGCTCAGGAACCATTTTGGACGCACCAGATGGAACTCGTAGGTGATGTGGGTCATGTGGAATCTCGTTCGGTTCGTTTGGAGATGGTGTTAGTGTTAGTGCAAGGTAGGTGCACGGATTTGCGCCAAACGTACCATAATCTCAGATATCTTTTAGGACACACCTGATGGTACTCCTAGGTGACGACGCTCAACTGGATGCTCGTTTTGGTCCATTTGGACATAGTGCTAATCTTGACGCAAGATCGGTGCACGGTTTACGCCAAACGTACCATAGGCTCAGAAATTGTTTTGGACACACCTGATGGAACTCCTAGGTGACGTGGGTTATGTGGAATCTCATTCTGTCTGTTTGGAGATGGTGTTAGTGTTAGTGCAAGATAGGGGCACGGTTTGCGCCAAACATACCATAGCCACAGATATCGTTTAGGACACACCAGATGGTACACCTAGGTGACGAAGCTCAACTGGAAGCTAGTTTCGGTCTGTTTGGAGATAGTTCTAATCTTGACGCAAGATCGGTGCACGGTTTGCGCCGAATGTATCATAGGCTCAGAAATCATTTTGGACGCACCAGATGGAACTCCAAGGTGATGTGGTTCATGTGGAATCTCATTCGGTCCGTTTGGAGATGGTGTTAGTGTTAGTGCAAGATAGGTGCACGGTTTGCGTTGAACATACCATAGGCTCGGAAATCATTTTGGATGCACCTAATGGAACTCCTAGGTGATGTGGGTCATGTGGAATCTCATTCGGTCCGTTTGGAGATGGTGTTAGTGTTAGTGCAAGATAGCTGCATTGTTTGTGCCAAAAGGCTCATATATTGTTTAGGACGCACCTGATGGTACTCCAAGGTGATGTGGTTCATGTGGAATCTCGTTCGGTCTGTTTGGAGATGGTGTTAGTGTTAGTGCAACGTTTGCACCAGACATACCACAGGCTCAGATATCATTTAGGACGCACCCGATGGTACTCTGAGGTGATGAAGCTCAAGTGGAAGCTAGTTTTGGTCTATTTAGAGATAGTGCTAATCTTGTCGCAAGATCGGTGAACGGTTTGCGCCGAACGTAGCATAGGCTTGGGAACCATTTTGGATGCACCCGATGGAACTCGTAGGTGATGTGGGTCATGTGGAATCTCGTTCGGTCCGTTTGGAGATGGTGTTAGTGTTAGTGCAAGCTAGGTGCATGATTTCTCGCCAAACGTACCATAACCTCAGATATCATTTAGGACGCACCTTATGGTACTCCTAGGTGACGACGCTCAACTGGATGCTCATTTTGGTCCATTTGGACATAGTGCTAATCTTGATGCAAGATCGGTGCACGGTTTATGTCAAACGTACCATAGGCTCAGAAATTGTTTTGGACACACCCGATGGAACTCCTAGGTGACGTGGGTTATGTGGAATCTCATTCTGTCCGTTTGGAGATGGTGTTAGTCATAGTGCAAGATAGGTGCACGGTTTGCACCAAACGTACCAAGGCCATAGATATCGTTTAGGACACACCCGATGGTACACCTAGGTGACGAAGCTCAACTAGAAGCTAGTTTTAGTCCGTTTGGAGATAGTACTAATCTTGATGCAAGATCGGTGCACGGTTTGCGCCGAACATACCATAGGCTCAGAAATCGTTTTGGATGCACCAGATGGAACTCCAAGGTGATGTGGGTCATGTGGAATCTCATTCGGTCCGTTTGGAGATGGTGTTAGTGTTAGTGCAAGATAGGTGCACGGTTTGCGCCGAACGTACCATGGGCTAAGAAATCATTTTGGATGCACCCGATGGAACTCCAAGGTGACGTGGTTCATGTGGAATCTCGTTCGGTCCATTTGGAGATGGTGTTAGTGTTAGTGCAAGATAGGTGCATTGTTTGCACCAAAAGGCTCATATATCGTTTAGGACGCACACTCCTAGGTGACATGGTTCATGTGGAATCTCGTTCGGTTTGTTTAGAGATGGTGTTAGTGTTAGTGGAAGATAGGTGCAAGGTTTGTGCTAGACGTACCATAGGATCAGATATCATTTTGGGACGCACCCGATGGTACTCCTAGGTGACGAAGCTCATGTGGAAGCTAGTTTTGGTCCGTTTAGAGATAGTGCTAATCTTGTCGCAAGATCGGTGAATGGTTTGCGCCGAACGTAGCATAGGCTCAGGAACCATTTTGGACGCACCCGATGGAACTCGTAGGTGATGTGGGTCATGTGAATCTTGTTCGGTCCGTTTGGAGATGGTGTTAGTGTTAGTGCAAGGTAGGTGCACGGTTTGCGCCAAACGTACCATAATCTCAGATATCTTTTAGGACACACCTGATGGTACTCCTAGGTGATGACGCTCAACTAGATGCTCGTTTTGGTCCATTTGGACATAGTGCTAATCTTGACGCAAGATCGATGCATGGTTTACGCCAAACGTACCATAGGCTCGGAAATTGTTTTGGACACACCCGATGGAACTCCTAGGTGACGTGGGTTATGTGGAATCTCGTTCTGTCTGTTTGGAGATGGTGTTAGTGTTAGTGCAAGATAGGTGCATGGTTTGCGCCAAACATACCATAGCCACAGATATCATTTAGGACACACCAGATGGTACACCTAGGTGACGAAGCTCAATTGGAAGCTAGTTTCGGTCTGTTTGGAGATAGTACTAATCTTGACGCAAGATCGGTGCACGGTTTGTGTCGAACGTACCATAGGCTCGGAAAACATTTTGGACGCACCAGATGGAACTCCAAGGTGATGTGGGTCATGTGGAATCTCATTCGGTCCGTTTGGAGATGGTGTTAGTGTTAGTGCAAGATAGGTGCACGTTTTGCGCCGAACGTACCATGGGCTCAGAAATCGTTTTGGATGCATCCGATGGAACTCCTAGGTGATGTGCGACATGTGGAATCTCGTTCGGTTGATTTGGAGATGGTGTTAGTGTTAGGGCAAGATAGCTACATTGTTTGCACCAAAAGGCTCATATATTGTTTAGGACGCACCTAATGGTACTCCAAGGTAAGGAGGTTCATGTGGAATCTCGTTCGGTCTGTTTGGAGATGGTGTTAGTGTTAGTGCAACGTTTGCGCCAGACATACCATAGGCTCAGATATCGTTTAGGACGCAGCCGATGGTACTCCGAGGTGATGAAGCTCAAGTGGAAGCTAGTTTTGGTCTGTTTAGAGATAGTGCTAATCTTGTCGCAAGATCGGTGAACGGTTTGCGCCGAACGTAGCATAGGCTCGGGAACCATTTTGGACGCACCCGATGGAACTCGTAGGTGATGTGCGACATGTGGAATCTCGTTCGGTCCGTTTGGAGATGGTGTTAGTGTTAGTGCAAGCTAGGTGCATGATTTGCGCCAAACGTACCATAACCTCAGATATCGTTTAGGACGCACCTGATGGTACTCCTAGGTGACAACGCTCAACTGGATGCTCATTTTGGTCCATTTGGACATAGTGCTAATCTTGACGCAAGATCGGTGCACGGTTTATGTCAAACGTACCATAGGCTCAGAAATTGTTTTGGACACACCCGATGGAACTCCTAGGTGACGTGGGTTATGTGGAATCTCATTCTGTCCGTTTGGAGATGGTGTTAGTCATAGTGCATGATAGGTGCACGGTTTGCACCAAACGTACCAAGGCCACAGATATTGTTTAGGACACACCCGATGGTACACCTAGGTGACGAAGCTCAACTAGAAGCTAGTTTTAGTCCGTTTGGAGATAGTACTAATCTTGATGCAAGATCGGTGCACGGTTTGCGCCGAACGTACCATAGGCTCAGAAATCGTTTTGGACACACCAGATGGAACTCCAAGGTGATGTGGGTCATGTGGAATCTCATTCGGTCCATTTGGAGATGGTATTAGTGTTAGTGCAAGATAGGTGCACGGTTTGCGTCGAACGTACCATGGGCTAAGAAATCATTTTGGATGCACCCGATGGAACTCCTAGGTGACGTGGTTCATGTGGAATCTCGTTCGGTCCATTTGGAGATGGTGTTAGTGTTAGTGCAAGATAGGTGCATTGTTTGCACCAAAAGGCTCATATATCGTTTAGGACGCACACTCCTAGGTGACATGGTTCATGTGGAATCTCGTTCGGTTTGTTTGGAGATGGTGTTAGTGTTAGTTGAAGATAGGTGCAAGGTTTGCGCTAGACGTACCATAGGATCAGATATCATTTTGGACGCACCCGATGGTACTCCTAGGTGACAAAGCTCATGTGGAAGCTAGTTTTGGTCCGTTTAGAGATAGTGCTAATCTTGTCGCAAGATCGGTGAATGGTTTGCGCCGAACGTAGCATAGGCTCAGGAACCATTTTGGACGCACCAGATGGAACTCGTAGGTGATGTGGGTCATGTGGAATCTCGTTCGGTCTGTTTGGAGATGGTGTTAGTGTTAGTGCAAGGTAGGTGCACGGTTTGCGCCAAACGTACCATAATCTCATATATCTTTTAGGACACACCTGATGGTACTCCTAGGTGATGACGCTCAACTGGATGCTCGTTTTGGTCCATTTGGACATAGTGCTAATCTTGACGCAAGATCGATGCATGGTTTACGCCAAACGTACCATAGGCTCGGAAATTGTTTTGGACACACCCGATGGAACTCCTAGGTGACGTGGTTTATGTGGAATCTCGTTCTATCTGTTTGGAGATGGTGTTAGTGTTAGTGCTAGATAGGTGCACGGTTTGTGCCTAACATACCATAGCCACAGATATCATTTAGGACACACCGGATGGTACACCTAGGTGACGAAGCTCAATTGGAAGCTAGTTTTGGTCTGTTTGGAGATAGTACTAATCTTGACGCAAGATCGGTGCACGGTTTGTGTCGAACGTACCATAGGCTCGGAAAACATTTTGGACGCACCAGATGGAACTCCTAGGTGATGTGGGTCATGTGGAATCTCATTCGGTCCATTTGGAGATGGTGTTAGTGTTAGTGCAAGATAGGTGCATGTTTTGCGCCGAACGTACCATGGGCTCAGAAATCGTTTTGGATGCACCCGATGGAACTCCTAGGTGATGTGCGACATGTGGAATCTCGTTCGGTTGATTTGGAGATGGTGTTAGTGTTAGTGCAAGATAGCTGCATTGTTTGCGCCAAAAGGCTCATATAATGTTTAGGACGCACCTGATGGTACTCCAAGGTGAGGAGGTTCATGTGGAATCTCGTTCGGTCTTTTTGGAGATGGTGTTAGTGTTAGTGCAACGTTTGCGCCAGACATACCATAGGCTCAGATATCGTTTAGGACGCACCCGATGGTACTCCGAGGTGATGAAGCTCAAGTGGAATCTAGTTTTGGTCTGTTTAGAGATAGTGCTAATCTTGTCGCAAGATCGGTGAACGGTTTGCGCCGAACGTAGCATAGGCTTGGGAACCATTTTGGACGCACCCGATGGAACTCGTAGGTGATGTGGGTCATGTGGAATCTCGTTCGGTCCATTTTAAGATGGTGTTAGTGTTAGTGCCATATAGGTGCATGATTTGCGCCAAACGTACCATAATCTCAGATATCTTTTAGGATGCTCCTGATGGTACTCCTAGGTGACGAAGCTCAACTGGATGCTCGTTTTGGTCCATTTGGACATAGTGCTAATCTTGACGCAAGATCGATGCACGGTTTACGCCAAACGTACCATAGGCTCGGAAATTGTTTTGGACACACCCGATGGAACTCCTAGGTGACGTGGGTTATGTGGAATCTCGTTCTGTCTATTTGGAGATGGTGTTAGTGTTAGTGCAAGATAGGTGCATGGTTTGCGCCAAACATACCATAGCCACAGATATCATTTAGGACACACCAGATGGTACACCTAGGTGACGAAGCTCAATTGGAAGCTAGTTTTGGTCTGTTTGGAGATAGTACTAATCTTGACGCAAGATCGGTGCACGGTTTGCGTCGAACGTACCATAGGCTCGGAAATCATTTTGGATGCACCAAATGGAACTCCTAGGTGATGTGGGTCATGTGGAATCTCATTCGGTCCGTTTGGAGATGGTGTTAGTGTTAGTGCAAGATAGGTGCACGTTTTGCGCCGAACGTACCATGGGCTCAGAAATCATTTTGGATGCACCCGATGGAACTCCTAGGTGATGTGGGACATGTGGAATCTCGTTCGGTTGATTTGGAGATGGTGTTAGTGTTAGTGCAAGATAGCTGCATTGTTTGCGCCAAACGGCTCATATGTTGTTTAGGACGCACCTGATGGTACTCCAAGGTGAGGTGGTTCATGTGGAATCTCATTCGGTCTGTTTGGAGATGGTGTTAGTGTTAGTGCAACGTTTGAGCCAGACATACCATAGGCTCAGATATCGTTTAGGACGCACCCAATGGTACTCCGAGGTGATGAAGCTCAAGTGGAAGCTAGTTTTGGTCTGTTTAGAGATAGTGCTAATCTTGTCGCAAGATCGGTGAACGGTTTGCGCCGAACGTAGCATAGGCTCGGGAACCATTTTGGACGCACCCGATGGAACTCGTAGGTGATGTGGGTCATGTGGAATCTCGTTCGGTCCGTTTGGAGATGGTGTTAGTGTTAGTGCAAGATAGGTGCATGATTTGCGCCAAACGTACCATAATCTCAGATATCTTTTAGGATGCACCTGATGGTACTCCTAGGTGACGACGCTCAACTAGATGCTCATTTTGGTCCATTTGGACATAGTGCTAATCTTGACGCAAGATCGGTGCACGGTTTACGTCAAACGTACCATAGGCTCAGAAATTGTTTTGGACACACCCGATGGAACTCCTAGGTGACGTGGGTTATGTGGAATCTCATTCTGTCTGTTTGGAGATGGTGTTAGTGTTAGTGCAAGATAGTTGCACGGTTTGCGCCAAACATACCATGGCCACAGATATCGTTTAGGACACACCCGATGGTACACCTAGGTGACGAAGCTCAACTGGAAGCTAGTTTTAGTCTGTTTGGAGATAGTACTAATCTTGATGCAAGATCGGTGCATGGTTTGCGCCGAACGTACCATAGGCTCCGAAATCATTTTGGACGCACCAGATGGAACTCTAAGGTGATGTGGGTCATGTGGAATCTCATTCGGTCCGTTTGGAGATGGTGTTAGTGTTAGTGCAAGATAGGTGCACGGTTTGCGTCGAATGTACCATGGGCTCAGAAATCATTTTGGATGCACCCGATGGGACTCCTACGTGATGTGGTTCATGTGGAATCTCGTTCGGTCCATTTGGAGATGGTGTTAGTGTTAGTGCAAGATAGGTGCATTATTTGCTCCAAAAGGCTCATATATCGTTTAGGACGCACAATCCTAGGTGACGTGGTTCATGTGGAATCTCGTTCGGTTTGTTTGGAGATGGTGTTAGTGTTAGTGGGAGATAGGTGCAAGGTTTGCGCCAGACGTACCATAGGCTTAGATATCATTTTGGACGCACCTGATGGTACTCCTAGGTGACAAAGCTCATGTGGAAGCTAGTTTTGGTCTGTTTAGAGACAGTGCTAATCTTGTCGCAAGATCGGTGAACGGTTTGCGCCAAACGTAGCATAGGCTCAGGAACCATTTTGGACGCACCCGATGGAACTCGTAGGTGATGTGGGTCATGTGGAATCTCGTTCGGTCCGTTTGGAGATGGTGTTAGTGTTAGTGCAAGATAGGTGCACAGTTTGCGCCAAATGTACCATAATCTCAGATATCTTTTAGGACGCACCTGATGGTACTCCTAGGTGATGACGCTCAACTGGATGCTCATTTTGGTCCATTTGGACATAGTGCTAATCTTGACGCAAGATCGGTGCACGGTTTACGCCAAACGTACCATAGGCTCGGAAATTGTTTTGGACACACCCGATGGAACTCCTTGGTGACGTGGGTTATGTGGAATCTCATTCTGTCCGTTTGGAGATGGTGTTAGTGTTAGTGCAAGATAGGTGCACGGTTTGCGCCAAACGTACCATAGCCACAGATATCGTTTAGGACACACCCGATGGTACACCTAGGTGACGAAGCTCAACTGGAAGCTAGTTTCGGTCTGTTTGGAGATAGTACTAATCTTGACGCAAGATCGGTGCACGGCTTGCGCCGAACGTACCATAGGCTCAGAAATCGTTTTGCACGCACCAGATGGAACTCCAAGGTGATGTGGCTCAGGTGGAATCTCATTCGGTCCGTTTGGAGATGGTGTTAGTGTTAGTGCAAGATAGGTGCATGGTTTGCGCCGAACGTACCATGGGCTCAGAAATCGTTTTGGATGCACTCGATGGAACTCCTAGGTGATGTGGGACATGTGGAATCTCATTCGGTCCATTTGGAGATGGTGTTAGTGTTAGTGCAAGATAGGTGCATTGTTTGCGCCAAAAGGCTCATATATCGTTTAGGACACACCTGATGGTACTCCTAGGTGACGTGGTTCATGTGGAATCTCGTTCGGTCTGTTTGGAGATGGTGTTAGTGTTAGTGCAACGTTTGCGCTAGACATACCATAGGCTCAAATATCGTTTAGGACGCACCCGATGGTACTCCGAGGTGATGAAGCTCATGTGGAAGCTAGTTTTGGTCCGTTTAGAGATAGTGCTAATCTTGTCGCAAGATCGGTGAACGGTTTGCGCTGAACGTAGCATAGGCTCAGGAACCATTTTGGACGCACCCGATGGAACTCGTAGGTGATGTGGGTCATGTGGAATCTCGTTCGGTTCGTTTGGAGATGGTGTTAGTGTTAGTGCAAGATAGGTGCACGGTTTGCGCCAAACGTACCATAATCTCAGATATCTTTTAGGACGCACCTGATTGTACTCCTAGGTGACGACGCTCAACTGGATGCTCGTTTTGGTCCATTTAGACATAGTGCTAATCTTGACGCAAGATCGGTGCACGGTTTACGCCAAACGTACTATAGGCTCGGAAATTGTTTTGGACACACCCGATGGAACTCCTAGATGACGTGGGTTATGTGCAATCTCGTTCTGTCTGTTTGGAGATGGTGTTAGTGTTAGTGCAAGATAGGTGCATGGTTTGCGCCAAACGTACCATTGCCACAGATATCGTTTAGGACACACCAGATGGTACACCTAGGTGACGAAGCTCAATTGGAAGCTAGTTTCGGTCTGATTGGAGATAGTACCAATCTTGACGCAAGATCGGTGCACGTTTTGCGTCGAACGTACCATAGGCTCGGAAATCATTTTGGATGCACCAAATGGAACTCCTAGGTGTTGTGGGTCATGTGGAACCTCATTCGGTCTGTTTGGAGATGGTGTTAGTGTTAGTGCAAGATTGGTGCACGTTTTGCTCCGAACGTACCGTGGGCTCAGAAATCATTTTGGATGCACCCGATGGAACTCCTAGGTGATGTGGGACATGTGGAATCTCATTCGGTTGATTTGGAGATGGTGTTAGTGTTAGTGCAAGATAGCTGCATTATTTGCGCTAAAAGGCACATATATTGTTTAGGACGCACCTGATGGTACTCCCAGGTGATGTGGTTCATGTGGAATCTCGTTCGGTCTGTTTGGAGATGGTGTTAGTGTTAGTGCAACGTTTGCGCCAAACATACCATAGGCTCAGATATCATTTAGGACGCACCCGATGGTACTCCGAGGTGATGAAGCTCAAGTGGAAGCTAGTTTTGGTCCGTTTAGAGATAGTGCTAATCTTGTCGCAAGATCGGTGAACGGTTTGCGACGAACGTAGCATCGGCTCGGGAACCATTTTGGACGCATCCGGTGGAACTCGTAGGTGATGTGGGTCATGTGGAATCTCGTTTGGTTTGTTTGGAGATGGTGTTAGTGTTAGTGCAAGGGAGGTGCATGATTTGCGCCAAATGTACCATAACCTCAGATATCGTTTAGGACACACCTGATGGTACTCCTAGGTGACGACGCTCAACTGGATGCTCATTTTGGTCCATTTGGACATAGTGCTAATCTTGATGCAAGATCGGTGCATGGTTTACGTCAAACGTACCATAGGCTCAGAAATTGTTTTGGACACACCCGATGGAACTCCTAGGTGATGTGGGTTATGTGGAATCTCATTCTGTCCATTTGGAGATGGTGTTAGTGTTAGTGCAAGATAGGTGCACGGTTTGCGCCAAACGTACCATAGCCATAGATATCGTTTAGGACACACCCGATGGTACATCTAGGTGACGAAGCTCAACTAGAAGCTAGTTTCGGTCTGTTTGGAGATAGTACTAATCTTGACGCAAGATCGGTGCATGGTTTGTGCCGAATGTACCATAGGCTCAGAAATCGTTTTGGATGCACTAGATGGAACTCCGAGGTGATGTGGGTCATGTGGAATCTCATTCGGTCCGTTTGGAGATGGTATTAGTGTTAGTGCAAGATAGGTGCACGGTTTGTGCCGAACGTACCATGGGCTCAGAAATCATTTTGGATGCACCCGATGGAACTTCTAGGTGATGTGGGACATGTGGAATCTTGTTCAGTCCATTTGGAGATGGTGTTAGTGTTAGTGCAAGATAGCTGCATTGTTTGCGCCAAAAGGCTCATATATCATTTAGGATGCACCTGATGGTACTCCTAGGTGACGTGGTTCATGTGGAATCTCGTTCGGTTTGTTTGGAGATGGTGTTGGTGTTAGTGGAAGATAGGTGCAAGGTTTGCGCCAGATGTACCATAGGCTCAGATATCATTTTGGACGCACCCGTTGGTACTCCTAGGTGACGAAGCTCATGTGGAAGCTAGTTTTGGTCTGTTTAGAGATAGTGCTAATCTTGTCACAAGATCGGTGAACGGTTTGCGCCGAACGTAGCATAGGCTCGGGAACCATTTTGGACGCACCCGATGGAACTCGTAGGTGATGTGGGTCATGTGGAATCTCGTTTGGTCCGTTTGGAGATGGTATTAGTGTTAGTGCAAGATAGATGCACGGTTTGTGCCAAACGTACCAAAATCTCAGATATCTTTTAGGACGCACCTGATGGTACTCCTAGGTGACGACGCTCAACTGGATGCTCGTTTTGGTCCATTTGGACATAGTGCTAATCTTGACGCAAGATCGGTGCACGGTTTACGCCAAACGTACCATAGGCTTGGAAATTGTTTTGGACACACCCGATGGAACTCCTAGGTGACGTGGGTTATGTGGAATCTCGTTCTGTCTGTTTGGAGATGGTGTTAGTGTTAGAGCAAGATAGGTGCATGGTTTGCGCCAAACGTACCATAGCCACAGATATCATTTAGGACACACCAGATGGTACACCTAGGTGACGAAGCTCAACTGGAAGCTAGTTTTGGTCTGTTTGGAGATAGTACTAATCTTGACGCAAGATCGGTGCACGGTTTGCGTCGAACGTACCATAGGATCAGAAATCATTTTGGATGTACCAAATGAAACTCCTAGGTGACGTGGGTCATGTGGAATCTCATTCAGTCCGTTTAGAGATGGTGTTAGTGTTAGTGCAAGATAGGTGCACGTTTTGCGCCAAACGTACCATGGGCTCAAAAATCATTTTGGATGCACCCGATGGAACTCCTAGGTGATGTGGGACATGTGGAATCTTGTTTGGTTGATTTGGAGATGGTGTTATTGTTAGTGCAAGATAGCTGCATTGTTTGCGCCAAAAGGCTCATATATTGTTTAGGACGCACCTGATGGTACTCCTAGGTGACGTGGTTCATGTGGAATCTCGTTCGGTCTGTTTGGAGATGGTGTTAGTGTTAGTGCAACATTTGCGCCAGACATACCATAGGCTCAGATATCGTTTAGGACGCACCCGATGGTACTCCGAGGTGATGAAGCTCAAGTGGAAGCTAGTTTTGGTCCATTTAGAGATAGTGCTAATCTTGTCGCAAGATCGGTGAACGGTTTGCGACGAACGTACCATAGGCTCGAGAACCATTTTGGACGCATCCGATGGAACTCGTAGGGGATGTGGGTCATGTGGAATCTCGTTTGGTCTGTTTGGAGATGGTGTTAGTGTTAGTGCAAGATAGGTGCATGATTTGCGCCAAACGTACCATAACCTCAGATATCGTTTAGGACGCACCTGATGGTACTCCTAGGTGACGATGCTCAACTGGATGCTCATTTTGGTCCATTTGGACATAGTGCTAATCTTGACGCAAGATCGGTGCACGGTTTACGTCAAACGTACCATAGGCTCAGAAATTGTTTTGGACACACCCGATGGAACTCCTAGGTGATGTGGGTTATGTGGAATCTCATTCTGTCCGTTTGGAGATGGTGTTAGTGTTAGTGCAAGATAGGTGCACGGTTTGCGCCAAACGTACCATAGCCACAGATATCGTTTAGGACACACCCGATGGTACATCTAGGTGACGAAGCTCAACTAGAAGCTAGTTTCGGTCCTGTTTGGAGATAGTACTAATCTTGACGCAAGATCGGTGCATGGTTTGTGCCGAATGTACCATAGGCTCAGAAATCGTTTTGGATGCACTAGATGGAACTCCGAGGTGATGTGGGTCATGTGGAATCTCATTCGGTCCGTTTGGAGATGGTATTAGTGTTAGTGCAAGATAGGTGCACGGTTTGTGCCGAACATACCATGGGCTCAGAAATCATTTTGGATGCACCCGATGGAACTTCTAGGTGATGTGGGACATGTGGAATCTTGTTCAGTCCATTTGGAGATGGTGTTAGTGTTAGTGCAAGATAGCTGCATTGTTTGCGCCAAAAGGCTCATATATCGTTTAGGATGCACCTGGTGGTACTCCTAGGTGACGTGGTTCATGTGGAATCTCGTTCGGTTTGTTTGGAGATGGTGTTGGTGTTAGTGGAAGATAGGTGCAAGGTTTGCGCCAGATGTACCATAGGCTCAGATATCATTTTGGACGCACCCGTTGGTACTCCTAGGTGACGAAGCTCATGTGGAAGCTAGTTTTGGTCTGTTTAGAGATAGTGCTAATCTTGTCGCAAGATCGGTGAACGGTTTGCGCCGAACGTAGCATAGGCTCGGGAACCATTTTGGACGCACCCGATGGAACTCGTAGGTGATGTGGGTCATGTGGAATCTCGTTTGGTCCGTTTGGAGATGGTATTAGTGTTAGTGCAAGATAGATGCACGGTTTGTGCCAAACGTACCAAAATCTCAGATATCTTTTAGGACGCACCTGATGGTACTCCTAGGTGACGACGCTCAACTGGATGCTCGTTTTGGTCCATTTGGACATAGTGCTAATCTTGACGCAAGATCGGTGCACGGTTTACGCCAAACGTACCATAGGCTTGGAAATTGTTTTGGACACACCCGATGGAACTCCTAGGTGACGTGGGTTATGTGGAATCTCGTTCTGTCTGTTTGGAGATGGTGTTAGTGTTAGAGCAAGATAGGTGCATGGTTTGCGCCAAATGTACCATAGCCACAGATATCGTTTAGGACACACCAGATGGTACACCTAGGTGACGAAGCTCAACTGGAAGCTAGTTTTGGTCTGTTTGGAGATAGTACTAATCTTGACGCAAGATCGGTGCACGGTTTGCGTCGAACGTACCATAGGCTCAGAAATCATTTTGGATGCACCCAATGGAACTCCTAGGTGATGTGGGTCATGTGGAATCTCATTCGGTCTGTTTAGAGATGGTGTTAGTGTTAGTGCAAGATAGGTGCATGTTTTGCACCAAACGTACCATGGGCTCAAAAATCATTTTGGATGCACCCGATGGAACTCCTAGGTGATGTGGGACATGTGGAATCTTGTTTGGTTGATTTGGAGATGGTGTTATTGTTAGTGCAAGATAGCTGCATTGTTTGCGCCAAAAGGCTCATATATTGTTTAGGACACACCTGATGGTACTCCTACGTGACGTGGTTCATGTGGAATCTCGTTCGGTCTGTTTGGAGATGGTGTTAGTGTTAGTGCAACATTTGCGCCAGACATACCATAGGCTCAGATATCGTTTAGGACGCACCCGATGGTACTCCGAGGTGATGAAGCTCAAGTGGAAGCTAGTTTTGGTCCATTTAGAGATAGTGCTAATCTTGTCGCAAGATCGGTGAACAGTTTGCGACGAACGTACCATAGGCTCGAGAACCATTTTGGACGCATCCGATGGAACTCGTAGGGGATGTGGGTCATGTGGAATCTCGTTCGGTCTGTTTGGAGATGGTGTTAGTGTTAGTGCAAGATAGGTGCATGATTTGCGCCAAACGTACCATAACCTCAGATATCGTTTAGGACGCACCTGATGGTACTCCTAGGTGACGACGCTCAACTGGATGCTCATTTTGGTCCATTTGGACATAGTGCTAATCTTGACGCAAGATCGGTGCACGGTTTACGTCAAACGTACCACAGGCTCAGAAATTGTTTTGGACACCCCCGATGGAACTCCTAGGTGATGTGGGTTATGTGGAATCTCATTCTGTCCATTTGGAGATGGTGTTAGTGTTAGTGCAAGATAGGTACACAGTTTGCGCCAAACGTACCATAGCCACAGATATCGTTTAGGACACACCCGATGGTACATCTAGGTGACGAAGCTCAACTGGAAGCTAGTTTCGGTCCGTTTGGAGATAGTACTAATCTTGACGCTAGATCGGTGCACGGTTTGCGCCGAATGTACCATAGGCTCAGAAATCGTTTTGGACGCACCAGATGGAACTCCAAGGTGATGTGGGTCATGTGGAATCTCATTCGGTCTGTTTGGAGATGGTATTAGTGTTAGTGCAAGATAGGTGCACGGTTTGTGCCGAACGTACCGTGGGCTCAGAAATCATTTTGGATGCACCCGATGGAACTCCTAGGTGATGTGGGACATGTGGAATCTCGTTTGGTCCATTTGGAGATGGTGTTAGTGTTAGTGCAAGATAGGTGCATTGTTTGCGCCAAAAGGCTCATATATCGTTTAGGATGCACCTGATGGTACTCCTAGGTGACGTGGTTCATGTGGAATCTCGTTCGGTTTGTTTGGAGATGGTGTTAGTGTTAGTGGAAGATAGGTGCAAGGTTTGCGCCAGACGTACCATAGGCTCATATATCATTTTGCACGCACCCGTTGGTACTCCTAGGTGACGAAGCTCATGTGGAAGCTAGTTTTGGTCCGTTTAGAGATAGTGCTAATCTTGTTGCAAGATCGGTGAACGGTTTGGGCCGAACATAGCATAGGCTCGGGAACCATTTTGGACGCACCCGATGGAACTCGTAGGTGATGTGGGTCATGTGGAATTTCGTTCGGTCCGTTTGGAGATGGTGTTAGTGTTAGTGCAAGATAGGTGCACGGTTTGTGCCAAACGTACCATAATCTCAGATATCTTTTAGGACGCACCTGATGGTACTCCTAGCTAACGACGCTCAACTGGATGCTCATTTTAGTCCATTTGGACATAGTGCTAATCTTGACGCAAGATCGGTGCACGGTTTACACCAAACGTACCATAGGCTCGGAAATTGTTTTGGACACACCCGATGGAACTCCTAGGTGACGTGGGTTATGTGGAATCTCATTCTGTCTGTTTGGAGATGGTGTTAGTGTTAGAGCAAGATAGGTGCGTGGTTTGCGCCAAACGTACCATAGCCACAGATATCGTTTAGGACACACCAGATGGTACACCTAGGTGACGAAGCTCAACTGGAAGCTAGTTTTGGTCTGTTTGGAGATAGTACTAATCTTGACGCAAGATCGGTGCACGGTTTGCGTCGAACGTACCATAGGCTCAGAAATCATTTTAGATGCACCAAATGGAACTCCTAGGTGATGTGGGTCATGTGGAATCTCATTCGGTCCGTTTAGAGATG
This sequence comes from Miscanthus floridulus, assembly GCF_019320115.1. Taxonomy (NCBI): domain Eukaryota; kingdom Viridiplantae; phylum Streptophyta; class Magnoliopsida; order Poales; family Poaceae; genus Miscanthus; species Miscanthus floridulus. The sequence goes on from NW_027096901.1 coordinate 21,446, forward strand.
GTGTTAGTGTTAGTGCAAGATAGGTGCACGTTTTGCGCCAAACGTACCATGGGCTCAAAAATCGTTTTGGATGCACCCGATGAAACTCCTAGGTGATGTGGGACATGTGGAATCTTGTTTGGTTGATTTGGAGATGGTGTTATTGTTAGTGCAAGATAGCTGCATGGTTTGCGCCAAAAGGCTCATATATTGTTTAGGACGCACCTGATGGTACTCCTACGTGACGTGGTTCATGTGGAATCTCGTTTGGTCTGTTTGGAGATGGTGTTAGTGTTAGTGCAACATTTGCGCCAGACATACCATAGGCTCAGATATCGTTTAGGACGCACCCGATGGTACTCCGAGGTGACGAAGCTCAAGTGGAAGCTAGTTTTGGTCCATTTAGAGATAGTGCTAATCTTGTCGCAAGATCGGTGAACGGTTTGCGACGAACGTAGCATAGGCTCGGGAACCATTTTGGATGCATCCGATGGAACTCATAGGGGATGTGGGTCATGTGGAATCTCGTTTGGTCTGTTTGGAGATGGTGTTAGTGTTAGTGCAAGATAGGTGCATGATTTGCGCCAAACGTACCATAACCTCAGATATCGTTTAGGATGCACCTGATGGTACTCCTAGGTGACGACGCTCAACTGGTTGCTCATTTTGGTCCATTTGGACATAGTGCTAATCTTGACGCAAGATCGGTGCACGGTTTACGTCAAATGTACCATTGGCTCAGAAATTGTTTTGGACACACCCGATGGAACTCCTAGGTGATGTGGGTTATGTGGAATCTCATTCTGTCCGTTTGGAGATGGTGTTAGTGTTAGTGCAAGATAGGTGCACGGTTTGCGCCAAACGTACCATAGCCATAGATATCGTTTAGGACACACCAGATGGTACACCTAGGTGACAAAGCTCAACTGGAAGCTAGTTTCGGTCTGTTTGGAGATAGTACTAATCTTGACGCAAGATCGGTGCACGGTTGGCGCCGAATGTACCATAGGCTCAGAAATCATTTTGGACGCACCAGATGGAACTCCAAGGTGATGTGGGTCATGTGGAATCTCATTCAGTCCATTTGCAGATGGTATTAGTGTTAGTGCAAGATAGGTGCACGGTTTGTGCCGAACGTACCATGGGCTCAGAAATCATTTTGGATGCACCCGATGGAACTCCTAGGTGATGTGGGACATGTGGAATCTCGTTTGGTCCATTTGGAGATGGTGTTAGTGTTAGTGCAAGATAGGTGCATTGTTTGCGCCAAAAGGCTCATATATCGTTTAGGATGCACCTGATGGTACTCCTAGGTGACGTGGTTCATGTGGAATCTCGTTCGGTTTGTTTGGAGATGGTGTTAGTGTTAGTGGACGATAGGTGCAAGGTTTGCGCCAGACATACCATAGGCTCAGATATCGTTTAGGACGCACCTTATGGTACTCCGAGGTGATGAAGCTCATGTGGAAGCTAGTTTTGGTCCGTTTAGAGATAGTGCTAATCTTGTTGCAAGAGCGATGAACGGTTTGCGACGAACATAGCATAGGCTCGGGAACCATTTTGGACGCACCCGATGGAACTCGTAGGTGATGTGGGTCATGTGGAATCTCGTTCGGTCCGTTTGGAGATGGTGTTAGTGTTAGTGCAAGATAGGTGCACGGTTTGCGCCAAACGTACCATAATCTCAGATATCTTTTAGGACGCACCTGATGGTACTCCTAGGTGACGACGCTCAATTGGATGCTCGTTTTGGTCCATTTGGACATAGTGCTAATCTTGACGCAAGATCGGTGCACGGTTTACGTCAAACGTACCATAGGCTCAGAAATTGTTTTGGACACACCCGACGGAACTCCTAGGTGATGTGGGTTATGTGGAATCTCATTCTATCCGTTTGGAGATGGTGTTAGTGTTAGTGCAAGATAGGTGCACGGTTTGCGCCAAACGTACCATAGCCACACATATCATTTAGGACACACCCGATGGTACACCTAGGTGACGAAGCTCAACTGGAAGCTAGTTTCGGTCCGTTTGGAGATAGTACTAATCTTGATGCAAGATCGGTGCACGGTTTGCGCTGAACGTACCATTGGCTTAGAAATCATTTTGGACGCACCAGATGGAACTCCAAGGTAATGTGGGTCATGTGGAATCTCATTCGGTCCGTTTGGAGATGGTGTTAGTGTTAGTGCAAGATAGGTACACGGTTTGCGCCGAACGTACCATGGGTTCAGAAATCGTTTTGGATGCACCCGATGGAACTCCTAGGTGATTTGGGACATGTGGAATCTCGTTCGGTCCATTTGTAGATGGTGTTAGTGTTAGTGCAAGATAGGTGCATTGTTTGCGCCAAAACCCTCATATATCGTTTAGGACGCACCTGATGGTACTCCTAGGTGACGTGGTTCATGTGGAATCTCGTTCGGTTTGTTTGGAGATGGTGTTAGTGTTAGTGGAAGATAGGTGCAAGGTTTGCGCCAGACGTACCATAGGCTTAGATATCATTTTGGAAGCACCCGATGGTACTCCTAGGTGACGAAGCTCATGTGGAAGCTAGTTTTGGTCCATTTAGAGATAGTGCTAATCTTGTCGCAAGATCGGTGAACGGTTTGCGCCGAACGTAGCATAGGCTCGGGAACCATTTTGGACGCACCCGATGGAACTCGTAGGTGAAGTGGGTCATGTGGAATCTCGTTCGGTCCATTTAGATATGGTGTTAGTGTTAGTGCAAGATAGGTGCACGGTTTGCGCCAAACGTACCATAATCTCATATATATTTTTGGACGCACCTGATGGTACTCCTAGGTGACGACGCTCAACTGGATGCTTGTTTTGGTCCATTTGGACATAGTGCTAATCTTGACGCAAGATCGGTGCATGGTTTACGCCAAACGTACCATAGGCTCAGAAATTGTTTTGGACACACCTGATGAAACTCCTAGGTGACGTGGGTTATGTGGAATCTCGTTCTGTCTGTTTGGAGATGGTGTTAGTGTTAGAGCAAGATAGGTGCACGGTTTGTGTCAAACGTACCATAGCCACAGATATCGTTTAGGACACACCAGATGGTACACCTAGGTGACGAAGCTCAACTGGAAGCTAGTTTTGGTCTGTTTGGAGATAGTACTAATCTTGACGCAAGATCGGTGCACGGTTTGCGTCGAACGTACCATAGGCTCAGAAATCATTTTGGATGCACCAAATGGAACTCCTAGGTGATGTGGGTCATGTGGAATCTCATTCGGTCCATTTGGAGATGGTGTTAGTGTTAGTGCAAGATAGGTGCACGGTTTGCGCCGAACGTACCATGAGCTCAGAAATCGTTTTGGATGCACCCGATGGAACTCCTAGGTGATGTGGGACATGTGGAATCTTGTTCGGTCCATTTGGAGATGGTGTTAGTGTTAGTACAAGATAGGTGCATTGTTTGCGCCAAAAGGCTCATATATCATTTAGGATGCACCTGATGGTACTCCTAGGTGACGTGGTTCATGTGGAATCTCGTTCGGTCTGTTTGGAGATGGGGTTAGTGTTAGTGGAAGATAGGTGCAAGGTTTGCGCCAAAAGTACCATAGGCTCAGATATCATTTTGGACGCACCCGATGGTACTCCTAGGTGACGAAGCTCATGTGGAAGCTAGTTTTGGTCTGTTTAGAGATAGTGCTAATCTTGTCGCAAGATCGGTGAACGGTTTGCGCCGAACGTAGCATAGGCTCGGGAACCATTTTGGACGCACCCGATGGAACTCGTAGGTGAAGTGGGTCATGTGGAATCTCGTTCGGTCCATTTAGATATGGTGTTAGTGTTAGTGCAAGATAGGTGCACGGTTTGCGCCAAACGTACCATAATCTCATATATATTTTAGGACGCACCTGATGGTACTCCTAGGTGACGACGCTCAACTGGATGCTCGTTTTGGTCCATTTGGACATAGTGCTAATCTTGACGCAAGATCGGTGCATGGTTTACGCCAAACATACCATAGGCTTAGAAATTGTTTTGGACACACCCGATGGAACTCCTAGGTGACATGGGTTATGTGGAATCTCGTTCTGTCTGTTTAGAGATGGTGTTAGTGTTAGAGCAAGATAGGTGCAGGGTTTGCGTCAAACATACCATAGCCATAGATATCGTTTAGGACACACCAGATGGTACACCTAGGTGACAAAGCTCAACTGGAAGCTAGTTTTGGTCTGTTTGGAGATAGTACTAATCTTGACACAAGATCGGTGCACGGTTTGCGTTGAACGTACCATAGGCTCAGAAATCATTTTAGATGCACCAAATGGAACTCCTAGGTGATGTGGGTCATGTGAAATCTCATTTGGTCCGTTTAGAGATGGTGTTAGGGTTAGTGCAAGATAGGTGCACATTTTGCGCCAAACGTACCATGGGCTCAAAAATCGTTTTGGATGCACCCGATGGAACTCCTAGGTGATGTGGGACATGTGGAATCTTGTTCGGTTGATTTGGAGATGGTGTTATTGTTAGTGCAAGATAGCTGCATTGTTTGTGCCAAAAGGCTCATATACTGTTTAGGACGCACCTGATGGTACTCCTAGGTGACGTGATTCATGTGGAATCTCGTTCGGTTTGTTTGGAGATGGTGTTAGTGTTAGTGCAAGAAAGTTGCATGATTTGCGCCAAACATAACATAACCTCAGATATCGTTTAGTACGCACCTGATGGTACTCCTAGGTGACGACGCTCAACTGGATGCTCATTTTGGTCCATTTGGACATAGTGCTAATCTTGACGCAAGATCGATGCACGGTTTACGTCAAATGTACCATAGGCTCAGAAATTGTTTTGGACACACCCGATGGAACTCCTAGGTGATGTGGGTTATGTGGAATCTTATTCTGTCTGTTTGGAGATGGTGTTAGTGTTAGTGCAAGATAGGTGCACGGTTTGCGCCAAATGTACCATAGCCATAGATATCATTTAGGACACACCCGATGGTACACCTAGGTGATGAAGCTCAACTGGAAGCTAGTTTCGGTCCGTTTGGAGATAGTACTAATCTTGATGCAAGATCGGTGCACGGTTTGCGCCGAACGTACCATAGGCTCAGAAATCGTTTTGGACGCACCAGATGGAACTCCAAGGTGATGTGGGTCATGTGGAATCTCATTCGGTCCGTTTGGAGATGGTGTTAGTGTTAGTGCAAGATAGGTGCATGGTTTGCGCCGAACATACCATGGGCTCAGAAATCGTTTTGGATGCACCCGATGGAACTCCTAGGTGATGTGGGACATGTGGAATCTCGTTCGGTCCATTTGGAGATGGTGTTAGTGTTAGTGCAAGATAGGTGCATTGTTTGCGCCAAAAGGCTCATATATCATTTAGGACGCACCTGATGGTACTCCTAGGTGACGTGGTTCATGTGGAATCTCGTTCGGTTTGTTTGGAGATGGTGTTAGTGTTAGTGGAAGATAGGTGCAAGGTTTGCGCCAGACGTACCATAGGCTCAGATATCATTTTGGATGCACCCGATGGTACTCCTAGGTGACGAAGCTCATGTGGAAGCTAGTTTTGGTCCGTTTAGAGATAGTGCTAATCTTGTCACAAGATTGGTGAACGGTTTGCGCCGAACGTAGCATAGGCTCAGGAACCATTTTGGACACACCCGATGGAACTCATAGGTGATGTGGGTCATGTGGAATCTCGTTCGGTCCGTTTGGAGATGGTGTTAGTGTTAGTGCAAGATAGGAGGACGGTTTACGCCAAACGTACCATAATCTCATATATCTTTTAGGACGCACCTGATGGTACTCCTAGGTGACGATGCTCTCTGGATGCTCGTTTTGGTCCATTTGGACATAGTGCTAATCTT
>NW_027096901.1:34884-67676 GCF_019320115.1 Miscanthus floridulus
GATGGAACTCCTAGGTGATGTGGGGACATGTGGAATCTCGTTCGGTTCCATTTGGAGATTGTGTAGTGTTAGTGCAAGATAGGGGCATTGTTTGCGCCAAAGGCTCATATATTGTAGCGACGCACCTAATGGTACTCTAGGTGACGTGGTCATGTGGAACTAGTTCGGTTTATTGGAGATGGTGTTAGTGTTAGTGCAATATAGTGCCATGATTTGCGCCAAACGACCATAGGCTAGAGATATTTTGGACGCACCCGATGGAACTGTAGGTAGGAGATGTGGGTCATGTGGAATCTCGTTCGGTCCGTTTGGAGATGGTGTTAGTGTTAGTGCAAGATAGGTGCACGGTTTGCGCCAAACGTACCATAATCTCAGATATCTTTTAGGACGCACCTGATGGTACTCCTAGGTGACGACGCTCAACTGGATGCTCGTTTGGTCCATTTGGACATAGTGCTAATCTTGACGCAGATCGGTGCACGGTTTACGCCAACGTACCATAGGCTCGGAAATTGTTTTGGACCACACCGATGGAACTCCTAGGTGACGTGGCTTATGTGGAATCTCGTTCTGTTGTTTGGAGATGGTGTTAGTGTTAGTGCAAGATAGGTGCACGGTTTGCGCCAAACGTACCATAGCCACAGATATGTTTAGGGCACACCAGATGGTACACCTAGGTGACGAAGCTCAACTGGAAGCTAGTTTCGGTCGTTTGGAGATAGTACTAATCTTGACGCAAGACGTGCAAGGTTTGCGCCGAACGTACCATAGGCTCAGAAATCGTTTTGGACGCACCAGATGGAAACTCCAAGGTGATGTGGCTCATGTGGAATCTCATTCGGTCCGTTTGGAGATGGTGTTGGTGTTAGTGCAAGATAGTGTGCACGGTTTGCGCCCGAAACATACCACGGGCTCAGAAATTGTTTTGGATGCACCCGATGGAACTCCTAGGTGATGTGGGACATGTGGAATCTCGTTCGGTCCATTTGGAGATGGTGTTAGTGTTAGTGCAAGAATAGGTGCATTGTTACGCCAAAAGGCTCATATATCGTTTAGGACGCACTGATGGTACTCCTAGGTGACGTGGTTCATGTGGAATCTCGTTCGGTTGTTGGAGATGGTGTTAGTGTTAGTGGAAGATAGGTGCAAGGTTGCGCCAGACGTACCATAGGCTCAGATATCATTTTGGATGCACCCGATGGTACTCCTAGGTGACGAAGCTCATGTGGAAGCTAGTTTTTGGTCCATTTAGAGATAGTGCTAATCTTGTCGCAAGATCGGTGAATGGTTTGCGCCGAACGTAGCATAGGCTCGGGAACCATTTTGGACGCACCCGAGTGGAACTCGTAGGTGATGTGGGTCATGTGGAATCTCGTTCGGTCCGTTTGGAGATGGTGTTAGTGTTTTAGTGCAAGATAGGTGCACAGGTTTGCACCAAACATACCATAATATCATATATCTTTAGTGACGCACCTGATGGTACTCCTAGGGTGACGACGCTCAACTGGATTGCTCGTTTGGTCCATTTGGACATAGTGCTAATCTTGATGCCAAGATCGGTGCATGGTTTACGCCAAACGTACCATAGGCTCAGAAATTGTTTTGGACACACCTGATGGAACTCCTAGGTGACGTGGGTTATTGGGAATCTCGTTCTGTCTGTTTGGAGATGGGTGTTAGTGTTAGAGCAAGATAGGTGCATGGTTTGCCGCCAAACGTACCATAGCCGTAGATATCGTTTAGGACACACCAGATGGTACACCAAGGTGACGAAGCTCAACTGGAAGCTAGTTTCGGTTTGTTTGGAGATAGTACTAATCTTGACGCAAGATCGGTGCACGGTTTGCGTCGAACATACCATAGGCTTGGAAATCATTTTGGATGCACCAAATGGAACTCCTAGGTGATGTGAGTCATGTGGAATCTTCATTCAGTCCGTTTAGAGATGGTGTTAGTGTTAGTGCAAGATAGGTGCACGTTTGCGCCGAACGTACCATGGGCTCAAAAATTGTTTGGATGCACCCGATGGAACTCCTAGGTGATGTGGGACATGTGGAATCTCGTTCGGTCCATTTGGAGATGGTGTTAGTGGGTTAGTGCAAGATAGGTGCATTGTTTGCGCCAAAAGGCTCATATATTGCATTTAGGACGCCCTGATGGTACTCCTAGGTGACAGTGTTCATGTGGAATCTCATTCGGTCTGTTTGGATATGGTGTTAGTGTTAGTGCAACGTTTGCGCCAGACGTTACCATAAGGCTCAGATATCGTTTAGGACACACCCAATGGTACTCCAAGGTGATGAAGCTCAAGTGGAAGCTAGTTTGGTCCGTTTAGAGATAGTGCTAATCTTGTCGCAGATCGGCGAACGGTTTGCGCCGAACGTAGCATAGGCTCGGGAACCATTTTGGACGCACCCGATGGCAACTCGTAGGTGATGTCGGTCATGTGGAATCTCTTCGGTCTGTTTGGAGATGGTGTTAGTGTTAGTGCAAGATAGGTGCATGATTTGCGCCAAACGTACCAGTAACCTCAGATATCGTTTAGGATGCACCTGATGGTACTCCTAGGTGACGACGCTGAACTGGATGCTCATTTTGGTCCATTTGGACATAGTGCTAATCTTGACGCAAGATCGGTGCACGGTTTACGTCAAACGTACCATTGTCTCAGGAAATTGTTTTGGACACACCCGATGGAACTCCTAGGTGACGTGGGTTATGTGGAATCTCATTCTGTCCGTTTGGAGATGGTGTTAGGTTGTGTTAGTGCAAGATAGGGTGCACGGGTTTGCGCCAAACGTACCATAGCCACAGATATCATTTAGGACACACTCGATGGTACACCTAGGTGACGAAGCTCAACTGGAAGCTAGTTTTCGGTCCGTTTGGAGATAGTACTAATCTTGACGCAAGATCGGTGCACGGTTTTGCGCCGAACGTACCATAGGCTCAGAAAATCGTTTTGGACGCACCAGATGGAACTCCAGGTGATGTGGGCTCATGTGGAATCTCATTCGGTCCGTTTGGAGATGGTGTTGGTGTTAGTGCAAGATAGGTGCACGGTTTGCGCCGAACGTACCACGGGGCTCAGAAATAGTTTTGGATGCACCCGATGGAACTCCTAGGTGATGTGGGACATGTGGAATCTCGTTCGGTCCATTTGGAGATGGTGTTAGTGTTAGTGCAAGATAGGTGCATTGTTTACACCAAAAGGCTCATATATCGTTAGGACGCAACCCGATGGTACTCCTAGGTGACGTGGTTCATGTGGAATCTCGTTCGGTTGTGATTGGAGATGGTGTTAGTGTTAGTGGAAGATAGGTGCAAGGTTTGCGCCAGACGTACCATAGGCTCAGATATCATTTTGGATGCACCCGATGGTACTCCTAGGTGACGAAGCTCAGTGGAAGCTAGTTTTGGTCCATTTAGAGATAGTGCTAATCTTGTCGCAAGATCGGTGAATGGTTTGCGCCGAACGTAGCATAGGCTCGGGAACCATTTTGGACGCACCCGATGGAACTCGTAGGTGATGTGGGTCATGTGGGAATCTCGTTCGGGTCCGTTTGGAGATGGTGTTAGTGTTAGTGCAAGATAGGTGCACGGTTTGCGCCAAACATACCATAATATCATATATCTTTTAGGACACACCTGATGGTACTCCTAGGTGACGACGCTGAACTGGATGCTCATTTTGGTCCATTTGGACATAGTGCTAATCTTGACGCAAGATCGGTGCACGGTTTACGTCAAACGTACCATTGTCTCAGAAATTGTTTTGGACACACCCGATGGAACTCCTAGGTGATGTGGGTTATGTGGAATCTCATTCTGTCCGTTTGGAGATGGTGTAGTGTTAGTGCAAGATAGGTGCACGGTTTGCGCCAAACGTACCATAGCCACAGATATCGTTTAGGACACACCCGATGGTACACCTAGGTGACGAAGGTCAACTGGAAGCTAGTTTTGGTCCGTTTGGAGACAGTACTAATCTTGATGCAAGATCGGTGCACGGTTTGTGCCGAATGTACCATAGGCTCATAAATCATTTTGGGACGCACCAGATGGAACTCCAAGGTGATGTGGGTCATGTGGAATCTCATTTGGTTTGTTTGGAGATGGTGTTAGTGTTAGTGCAAGATAGGTGCACGGTTTGCGCCGAACGTACCATGGGCTCAGAAATCGTTTTGGATGCACCCGATGGAACTCCTAGGTGATGTGGGGACATGTGGAATCTCGTTCGGGGTCCATTTGGAGATGGTGTTAGTGTTAGTGCAAGATAGGTGCATTGTTTGCGCCAAAAGGCTCATATATCATTTAGGACGCACCTAATGGTACTCCTAGGTGACGTGGTTCATGTGGAACCTCGTTCGGTTTGTTTGGAGATGGTGTTAGTGTTAGTGCAAGATAGGTGCATGATTTGCGCCAAATGTACCATAGGCTCAGATATCATTTTGGACGCACCCAATGGAACTCGTAGGTGATGTGGGTCATGTGGAATCTCGTTCGGTCCATTTGGAGATGGTGTTAGTGTTAGTGCAAGATAGGTGCACGGTTTGCGCCAAACGTACCATAATCTCAGATATCTTTTAGGACGCACCTGATGGTACTCCTAGGTGACGACGCTCAACTGGATGCTCGTTTTGGTCCATTTGGACATAGTGCTAATCTTGACGCAAGATCGGTGCATGGTTTACGCCAAACGTACCATAGGCTCAGAAATTGTTTTGGACACACCTGATGGAACTCCTAGGTGACGTGGGTTATGTGGAATCTCGTTCTGTCTGTTTGGAGACGGTGTTAGTGTTAGAGCAAGATAGGTGCATGGTTTGCGCCAAACGTACCATAGCCATAGATATCGTTTAGGACACACCAGATGGTACACCTAGGTGACGAAGCTCAACTGGAAGCTAGTTTCGGTTTGTTTGGAGATAGTACTAATCTTGACGCAAGATCGGTGCACGGTTTGCGTCGAACATACCATAGGCTTGGAAATCATTTTGGATGCACCAAATGGAACTCCTAGGTGATGTGAGTCATGTGGAATCTCATTCAGTCCGTTTAGAGATGGTGTTAGTGTTAGTGCAAGATAGGTGCACGTTTTGCGCCGAACGTACCATGGGCTCAAAAATTGTTTTGGATGCACCCGATGGAACTCCTAGGTGATGTGGGACATGTGGAATCTCGTTCGGTCCATTTGGAGATGGTGTTAGTGTTAGTGCAAGATAGGTGCATTGTTTGCGCCAAAAGGCTCATATATCATTTAGGACGCACCTAATGGTACTCCTAGGTGACGTGGTTCATGTGGAACCTCGTTCGGTTTGTTTGGAGATGGTGTTAGTGTTAGTGCAAGATAGGTGCATGATTTGCGCCAAACGTACCATAGGCTCAGATATCATTTTGGACGCACCCGATGGAACTCGTAGGAGATGTGGGTCATGTGGAATCTCGTTCGGTCCATTTGGAGATGGTGTTAGTGTTAGTGCAAGATAGGTGCACGGTTTGCGCCAAACGTACCATAATCTCAGATATCTTTTAGGACGCACCTGATGGTACTCCTAGGTGACGACGCTCAACTGGATGCTCGTTTTGGTCCATTTGGACATAGTGCTAATCTTGACGCAAGATCGGTGCACGGTTTACGCCATACGTATCATAGGCTCGAAAATTGTTTTGGACACACCTGATGGAACTCCTAGGTGACGTGGGTTATGTGGAATCTCGTTCTGTCTGTTTGGAGATGGTGTTAGTGTTAGTGCAAGATAGGTGCACGGTTTGCGCCAAACGTACCATAGCCACAGATATTGTTTAGGGCACACCAGATGGTACACCTAGGTGACGAAGCTCAACTGGAAGCTAGTTTCGGTCCGTTTGGAGATAGTACTAATCTTGACGCAAGACCGTGCAAGGTTTGCGCCGAACGTACCATAGGCTCAGAAATCGTTTTGGACGCACCAGATGGAACTCCAAGGTGATGTGGCTCATGTGGAATCTCATTCGGTCCGTTTGGAGATGGTGTTGGTGTTAGTGCAAGATAGGTGCACGGTTTGCGCCGAACATACCACGGGCTCAGAAATTATTTTGGATGCACCCGATGGAACTCCTAGGTGATGTGGGACATGTGGAATCTCGTTCGGTCCATTTGGAGATGGTGTTAGTGTTAGTGCAAGATAGGTGCATTGTTTACGCCAAAAGGCTCATATATCGTTTAGGACGCACCTGATGGTACTCCTAGGTGACGTGGTTCATGTGGAATCTCGTTCGGTTTGTTTGGAGATGGTGTTAGTGTTAGTGGAAGATAGGTGCAAGGTTTGCGCCAGACGTACCATAGGCTCAGATATCATTTTGGATGCACCCGATGGTACTCCTAGGTGACGAAGCTCATGTGGAAGCTAGTTTTGGTCCATTTAGAGATAGTGCTAATCTTGTCGCAAGATCGGTGAATGGTTTGCGCCGAACGTAGCATAGGCTCGGGAACCATTTTGGACGCACCCGATGGAACTCGTAGGTGATGTGGGTCATGTGGAATCTCGTTCGGTCCGTTTGGAGATGGTGTTAGTGTTAGTGCAAGATAGGTGCACAGTTTGCACCAAACATACCATAATATCATATATCTTTTAGGACGCACCTGATGGTACTCCTAGGTGACGACGCTCAACTGGATGCTCATTTTGGTCCATTTGGACATAGTGCTAATCTTGATGCAAGATCGGTGCATGGTTTACGCCAAACGTACCATAGGCTCAGAAATTGTTTTGGACACACCTGATGGAACTCCTAGGTGACGTGGGTTATGTGGAATCTTGTTCTGTCTGTTTGGAGATGGTGTTAGTGTTAGAGCAAGATAGGTGCATGGTTTGCGCCAAACGTACCATAGCCATAGATATCGTTTAGGACACACCAGATGGTACACCTAGGTGACAAAGCTCAACAGGAAGCTAGTTTCGGTTTGTTTGGAGATAGTACTAATCTTGACGCAAGATCGGTGCACGGTTTGCGTCGAACATACCATAGGCTTGGAAATCATTTTGGATGCACCAAATGGAACTCCTAGGTGATGTGAGTCATGTGGAATCTCATTCAGTCCGTTTAGAGATGGTGTTAGTGTTAGTGCAAGATAGGTGCACGTTTTGCGCCGAACGTACCATGGGCTCAAAAATTGTTTTGGATGCACCCGATGGAACTCCTAGGTGATGTGGGACATGTGGAATCTCGTTCGGTCCATTTGGAGATGGTGTTAGTGTTAGTGCAAGATAGGTGCATTGTTTGCGCCAAAAGGCTCATATATCATTTAGGACGCACCTGATGGTACTCCTAGGTGACATGGTTCATGTGGAATCTCATTCGGTCTGTTTGGATATGGTGTTAGTGTTAGTGCAACGTTTGCGCCAGACGTTCCATAAGCTCAGATATCGTTTAGGACACACCCAATGGTACTCCAAGGTGATGAAGCTCAAGTGGAAGCTAGTTTTGGTCCGTTTAGAGATAGTGCTAATCTTGTCGCAAGATCGGCGAACGGTTTGCGCCGAACGTAGCATAGGCTCGGGAACCATTTTGGACGCACCCGATGGAACTCGTAGGTGATGTCGGTCATGTGGAATCTCGTTCGGTCTGTTTGGAGATGGTGTTAGTGTTAGTGCAAGATAGGTGCATGATTTGCGCCAAACGTACCGTAACCTCAGATATCGTTTAGGATGCACCTGATGGTACTCCTAGGTGACGACGCTGAACTGGATGCTCATTTTGGTCCATTTGGACATAGTGCTAATCTTGACGCAAGATCGGTGCACGGTTTACGTCAAACGTACCATTGTCTCAGAAATTGTTTTGGACACACCCGATGGAACTCCTAGGTGACGTGGGTTATGTGGAATCTCATTCTGTCCGTTTGGAGATGGTGTTAGTGTTAGTGTTAGTGCAAGATAGGTGCACGGTTTGCGCCAAACGTACCATAGCCACAGATATCATTTAGGACACACTCGATGGTACACCTAGGTGACGAAGCTCAACTGGAAGCTAGTTTCGGTCCGTTTGGAGATAGTACTAATCTTGACGCAAGACCGGTGCACGGTTTGCGCCGAACGTACCATAGGCTCAGAAAATCGTTTTGGACGCACCAGATGGAACTCCAAGGTGATGTGGCTCATGTGGAATCTCATTCGGTCCGTTTGGAGATGGTGTTGGTGTTAGTGCAAGATAGGTGCACGGTTTGCGCCGAACGTACCACGGGCTCAGAAATTGTTTTGGATGCACCCGATGGAACTCCTAGGTGATGTGGGACATGTGGAATCTCGTTCGGTCCATTTGGAGATGGTGTTAGTGTTAGTGCAAGATAGGTGCATTGTTTACACCAAAAGGCTCATATATCGTTTAGGACGCACCCGATGGTACTCCTAGGTGACGTGGTTCATGTGGAATCTCGTTCGGTTTGATTGGAGATGGTGTTAGTGTTAGTGGAAGATAGGTGCAAGGTTTGCGCCAGACGTACCATAGGCTCAGATATCATTTTGGATGCACCCGATGGTACTCCTAGGTGACGAAGCTCATGTGGAAGCTAGTTTTGGTCCATTTAGAGATAGTGCTAATCTTGTCGCAAGATCGGTGAATGGTTTGCGCCGAACGTAGCATAGGCTCGGGAACCATTTTGGACGCACCCGATGGAACTCGTAGGTGATGTGGGTCATGTGGAATCTCGTTCGGTCCGTTTGGAGATGGTGTTAGTGTTAGTGCAAGATAGGTGCACGGTTTGCGCCAAACATACCATAATATCATATATCTTTTAGGACACACCTGATGGTACTCCTAGGTGACGACGCTGAACTGGATGCTCATTTTGGTCCATTTGGACATAGTGCTAATCTTGACGCAAGATCGGTGCACGGTTTACGTCAAACGTACCATTGTCTCAGAAATTGTTTTGGACACACCCGATGGAACTCCTAGGTGACGTGGGTTATGTGGAATCTCATTCTGTCCGTTTGGAGATGGTGTTAGTGTTAGTGTTAGTGCAAGATAGGTGCACGGTTTGCGCCAAACGTACCATAGCCACAGATATCATTTAGGACACACTCGATGGTACACCTAGGTGACGAAGCTCAACTGGAAGCTAGTTTCGGTCCGTTTGGAGATAGTACTAATCTTGACGCAAGACCGGTGCACGGTTTGCGCCGAACGTACCATAGGCTCAGAAATCGTTTTGGACGCACCAGATGGAACTCCAAGGTGATGTGGCTCATGTGGAATCTCATTCGGTCCGTTTGGAGATGGTGTTGGTGTTAGTGCAAGATAGGTGCACGGTTTGCGCCGAACGTACCACGGGCTCAGAAATTGTTTTGGATGCACCCGATGGAACTCCTAGGTGATGTGGGACATGTGGAATCTCGTTCGGTCCATTTGGAGATGGTGTTAGTGTTAGTGCAAGATAGGTGCATTGTTTACACCAAAAGGCTCATATATCGTTTAGGACGCACCCGATGGTACTCCTAGGTGACGTGGTTCATGTGGAATCTCGTTCGGTTTGATTGGAGATGGTGTTAGTGTTAGTGGAAGATAGGTGCAAGGTTTGCGCCAGACGTACCATAGGCTCAGATATCATTTTGGATGCACCCGATGGTACTCCTAGGTGACGAAGCTCATGTGGAAGCTAGTTTTGGTCCATTTAGAGATAGTGCTAATCTTGTCGCAAGATCGGTGAATGGTTTGCGCCGAACGTAGCATAGGCTCGGGAACCATTTTGGATGCACCCGATGGAACTCGTAGGTGATGTGGGTCATGTGGAATCTCGTTCGGTCCGTTTGGAGATGGTGTTAGTGTTAGTGCAAGATAGGTGCACGGTTTGCGCCAAACATACCATAATATCATATATCTTTTAGGACACACCTGATGGTACTCCTAGGTGACGACGCTCAACTGGATGCTCGTTTTGTTCCATTTGGATATAGTGCTAATCTTGATGCAAGATCGGTGCACGGTTTACGCCAAACGTACCATAGGCTCAGAAATTGTTTTGGACACACCTGATGGAACTCCTAGGTGACGTGGGTTATGTGGAATCTCGTTCTGTCTGTTTGGAGATGGTGTTAGTGTTAGAGCAAGATAGGTGCACGGTTTGCGCCAAACGTACCATAGCCATAGATATAGTTTAGGACACACCAGATGGTACACCTAGGTGACGAAGCTCAACTGGAAGCTAGTTTCGGTTTGTTTGGAGATAGTACTAATCTTGACGCAAGATCGGTGCACGGTTTGCGTCGAACGTACCATAGGCTTGGAAATCATTTTGGATGCACCAAATGGAACTCCTAGGTGATGTGAGTCATGTGGAATCTCATTCAGTCCGTTTAGAGATGGTGTTAGTGTTAGTGCAAGATAGGTGCACGTTTTGCGCCGAACGTACCATGGGCTCAAAAATTGTTTTGGATGCACCCGATGGAACTCCTAGGTGATGTGGGACATGTGGAATCTCGTTCGGTTCATTTGGAGATGGTGTTAGTGTTAGTGCAAGATAGCTGCATTGTTTGCGCCAAAAGGCTCATATATTGTTTAGGACGCACCTGATGGTACTCCTAGGTGACGTGGTTCATGTGGAATCTCGTTTGGTCTGTTTGGAGATTATGTTAGTGTTAGTGCAATGTTTGCGCCAGACATACCATAGGCTCAGATATCGTTTAGGACGCACCCGATGGTACTCCAAGGTGATGAAGCTCAGGTGGAAGCTAGTTTTGGTCCGTTTAGAGATAGTGCTAATCTTGTCGCAAGATCGGTGAATGGTTTGCGCCGAACGTAGCATAGGCTCGGGAACCATTTTGGATGCACCCGATGGAACTCGTAGGTGATGTGGGTCATGTGGAATCTCGTTCGGTCCGTTTGGAGATGGTGTTAGTGTTAGTGCAAGATAGGTGCACGGTTTGCGCCAAACATACCATAATATCATATATCTTTTAGGACACACCTGATGGTACTCCTAGGTGACGACGCTCAACTGGATGCTCGTTTTGTTCCATTTGGACATAGTGCTAATCTTGATGCAAGATCGGTGCACGGTTTACGCCAAACGTACCATAGGCTCAGAAATTGTTTTGGACACACCTGATGGAACTCCTAGGTGACGTGGGTTATGTGGAATCTCGTTCTGTCTGTTTGGAGATGGTGTTAGTGTTAGAGCAAGATAGGTGCACGGTTTGCGCCAAACGTACCATAGCCATAGATATAGTTTAGGACACACCAGATGGTACACCTAGGTGATGAAGCTCAACTGGAAGCTAGTTTCGGTTTGTTTCGAGATAGTACTAATCTTGACGCAAGATCGGTGCACGGTTTGCGTCGAACGTACCATAGGCTTGGAAATCATTTTGGATGCACCAAATGGAACTCCTAGGTGATGTGAGTCATGTGGAATCTCATTCAGTCCGTTTAGAGATGGTGTTAGTGTTAGTGCAAGATAGGTGCACGTTTTGCGCCGAACGTACCATGGGCTCAAAAATTGTTTTGGATGCACCCGATGGAACTCCTAGGTGATGTGGGACATGTGGAATCTCGTTCGGTTCATTTGGAGATGGTGTTAGTGTTAGTGCAAGATAGGTGCATTGTTTGCGCCAAAAGGCTCATATATTGTTTAGGACGCACGTGATGGTACTCCTAGGTGACGTGGTTCATGTGGAATCTCGTTCGGTCTATTTGGAGATGGTGTTAGTGTTAGTGCCAGGTTTGCGCCAGACGTATCATAGGCTCATATATTGTTTAGGACGCACCTGATGGTACTCCAAGGTGACGTGGTTCATGTGGAATCTCGTTCGGTCTGTTTGGAGATGGTGTTAGTGTTAGTGCAACGTTTGCGCCAGACATACCATAGGCTCAGATATCGTTTAGGACGCACCCGATGGTACTCCGAGGTGATGAAGCTCAAGTGGAAGCTAGTTTTGGTCTATTTAGAGATAGTGCTAATCTTGTCGCAAGATCGGTGAACGGTTTGCGCCAAACGTAGCAAAGGCTCGGGAACCATTTTGGACGCACCCGATGGAACTCGTAGGTGATGTGGGTCATGTGGAATCTCGTTCGGTCCGTTTGGAGATGGTGTTAGTGTTAGTGCAAGCTAGGTGCATGATTTGCGCCAAACATACCATAACCTCATATATCATTTAGGACGCACCTTATGGTACTCCTAGGTGACGACGCTCAACTGGATGCTCATTTTGGTCCATTTGGACATAGTACTAATCTTGACGCAAGATCGGTGCACGGTTTACGTCAAACGTACCATAGGCTCAGAAAATGTTTTGGACACACCTGATGGAACTCCTAGGTGACGTGGGTTATGTGGAATCTCCTTCTATCTGTTTGGAGATGGTGTTAGTGTTAGGGCAAGATAGGTGCACGGTTTGCGCCAAATGTACCATAGCCATAGATATCGTTTAGGACACACCAGATTGTACACCTAGGTGACGAAGCTCAACTGGAAGCTAGTTTTGGTCAGTTTGGAGATAGTACTAATCTTGATGCAAGATCGGTGCACGGTTTGCGTCGAACGTACCATAGGCTCGGAAATCATTTTGGATGCACCAAATGGAACTCCTAGGTGATGTGGGTCATGTGGAATCTCATTCAGTCCGTTTAGAGATGGTGTTAGTGTTAGTGCAAGATAGGTGCACGTTTTGCGCCGAACGTACCATGGGCTCAAAAATTGTTTTGGATGCACCCGATAGAACTCCTAGGTGATGTGGGACATGTGGAATCTTATTCGGTTCATTTGGAGATGGTGTTAGTGTTAGTGCAAGATAGCTGCATTGTTTGTGCCAAAAGGCTCATATATTGTTTAGGACGCACCTGATGGTACTCCTAGGTGACGTGGTTCATGTGGAATCTCGTTCGGTCTGTTTGGAGATGGTGTTAGTGTTAGTGCAATGTTTGCGCCAGACATACCATAGGCTCAGATATCGTTTAGGACGCACCCGATGGTACTTCGAGGTGATGAAGCTCAAGTGGAAGCTAGTTTTGGTCCGTTTAGAGATAGTGCTAATCTTGTCACAAGATCGGTGAACGGTTTGCGACGAAGTAGCATAGGCTCGGGAACCATTTTGGACGCATCCGATGGAACTCGTAGGTGATGTGGGTCATGTGGAATCTCGTTCGGTCCGTTTGGAGATGGTGTTAGTGTTAGTGCAAGATAGGTGCATGATTTGCGCCAAACGTACCATAACCTCAGATATCGTTTAGGACGCACCTGATGGTACTCCTAGGTGACGACGCTCAACTGGATGCTCATTTTGGTCCATTTGGACATAGTGCTAATCTTGACGCAAGATCGGTGCACGGTTTACGTCAAACGTACCATAGGCTCAGAAATTGTTTTGGACACACCCGATGGAACTCCTAGGTGATGTGGGTTATGTGGAATCTCATTCTGTCCGTTTGGAGATGGTGTTAGTGTTAGTGCAAGATAGTTGCACGGTTTGCGTCAAATGTACCATAGCCACAGATATCGTTTAGGACACACCCGATGGTACACCTAGGAGACGAAGGTCAACTAGAAGCTAGTTTCGGTCCGTTTGGAGACAGTACTAATCTTGATGCAAGATCGGTGCACGGTTTGCGCCGAATGTACCATAGGCTCAGAAATCATTTTGGACGCACTGGATGGAACTCCAAGGTGATGTGGGTCATGTGGAATCTCATTCAGTCCGTTTGGAGATGGTGTTAGTGTTAGTGCAAGATAGGTGCACGGTTTGCGCCGAACGTACCATGGGCTCAGAAATAGTTTTGGATGCACTCGATGGAACTCCTAGGTGATGTGGGACATGGGGAATCTCATTCGGTCCGTTTGGAGATGGTGTTAGTGTTAGTGCAAGATAGGTGCATTGTTTGCGCCAAAAGGCTCATATATCGTTTAGGACGCACCTGATGGTACTCCTAGGTGACGTGGTTCATGTGGAATCTCGTTCGGTTTGTTTGAAGATGGTGTTAGTGTTAGTGGAAGATAGGTGCAAGGTTTGCGCCAGATGTACCATAGGCTCAGATATCATTTTGGACGCACACGATGGAACTCCAAGGTGACGTGGGTCATGTGGAATCTCGTTCGGTTTGTTTGGAGATGGTGTTAGTGTTAGTGCAAGATAGGTGCATGGTTTGCGCCGAACGTACCATGGGCTCAGAAATCGTTTTGGATGCACCCGATAGAACTCCTAGGTGATGTGGGACATGTGGAACTCGTTCGGTCCATTTGGAGATGGTGTTAGTGTTAGTGCAAGATAGGTGCATTGTTTGCGCCAAAAGGCTCATATATCGTTTAGGACGCACCTGATGGTACTCCTAGGTGAGGTGGTTCATGTGGAACCTCGTTCGGTTTGTTTGGAGATGGTGTTAGTGTTAGTGCAAGATAGGTGCATGATTTGCGCCAAACGTACCATAGGCTCAGATATCATTTTGGACGCACCCGATGGAACTCGTAGGAGATGTGGGTCATGTGGAATCTCGTTCGGTCCATTTGGAGATGGTGTTAGTGTTAGTGCAAGATAGGTGCACGGTTTGCGCCAAACGTACCATAATCTCAGATATCTTTTAGGACGCACCTGATGGTACTCCTAGGTGACGACGCTCAACTGGATGCTCGTTTTGGTCCATTTGGACATAGTGCTAATCTTGACGCAAGATCGATGCACGGTTTACGCCATACGTATCATAGGCTCGGAAATTGTTTTGGACACACCTGATGGAACTCCTAGGTGACGTGGGTTATGTGGAATCTCGTTCTGTCTGTTTGGAGATGGTGTTAGTGTTAGTGCAAGATAGGTGCACGGTTTGCGCCAAACGTACCATAGCCACAGATATCGTTTAGGGCACACCAGATGGTACACCTAGGTGACGAAGCTCAACTGGAAGCTAGTTTCGGTCTGTTTGGAGATAGTTCTAATCTTGACGCAAGGTCGGTGCACGGTTTGCGCCGAATGTACCATAGGCTCAGAAATCATTTTGGACGCACCAGATGGAACTCCAAGGTGATGTGGCTCATGTGGAATCTCATTCGGTCCGTTTGGAGATGGTGTTAGTGTTAGTGCAAGATAGGTGCACGGTTTGCGTCGAACGTACCATAGGCTCGGAAATCATTTTGGATGCACCTAATGGAACTCCTAGGTGATGTGGGTCATGTGAAATCTCATTCAGGTCCGTTTGGAGATGGTGTTAGTGCTAGTGCAAGATAGGTGCACGTTTTGCGCCGAATGTACCATGGGCTAAGAAATCGTTTTGGATGCACCCGATGGAACTCCTAGGTGATGTGGGACATGTGGAATCTCGTTCGATCGATTTGGAGATGGTGTTAGTGTTAATGCATGATAGCTGCATTGTTTGCGCCAAAAGGCTCATATATTGTTTAGGACGCACGTGATGGTACTCCTAGGTGACGTGGTTCATGTGGAATCCCGTTCGGTCTATTTGGAGATGGTGTTAGTGTTAGTGCCAGGTTTGCGCCAGACGTATCATAGGCTCATATATTGTTTAGGACGCACCTGATGGTACTCCAAGGTGACGTGGTTCATGTGGAATCTCGTTCGGTCTGTTTGGAGATGGTGTTAGTGTTAGTGCAACGTTTGCGCCAGACATACCATAGGCTCAGATATCGTTTAGGATGCACCCGATGGTACTCCGAGGTGATGAAGCTCAAGTGGAAGCTAGTTTTGGTCTATTTAGAGATAGTGCTAATCTTGTCGCAAGATCGGTGAACGGTTTGCGCCAAACGTAGCATAGGCTCGGGAACCATTTTGGACGCACCCGATGGAACTCGTAGGTGATGTGGGTCATGTGGAATCTCGTTCGGTCCGTTTGGAGATGGTGTTAGTGTTAGTGCAAGCTAGGTGCATGATTTGCGCCAAACATACCATAACCTCATATATCATTTAGGACGCACCTTATGGTACTCCTAGGTGACGACGCTCAACTGGATGCTCATTTTGGTCCATTTGGACATAGTACTAATCTTGACGCAAGATCGGTGCACGGTTTACGTCAAACGTACCATAGGCTCAGAAAATTGTTTTGGACACACCTGATGGAACTCCTAGGTGACGTGGGTTATGTGGAATCTCCTTCTATCTGTTTGGAGATGGTGTTAGTGTTAGGGCAAGATAGGTGCACGGTTTGCGCCAAATGTACCATAGCCATAGATATCGTTTAGGACACACCAGATTGTACACCTAGGTGACGAAGCTCAACTGGAAGCTAGTTTCGGTCTGTTTGGAGATAGTACTAATCTTGATGCAAGATCGGTGCACGGTTTGCGTCGAACGTACCATAGGCTCGGAAATCATTTTGGATGCACCAAATGGAACTCCTAGGTGATGTGGGTCATGTGGAATCTCATTCAGTCCGTTTAGAGATGGTGTTAGTGTTAGTGCAAGATAGGTGCACGTTTTGCGCCGAACGTACCATGGGCTCAAAAATTGTTTTGGATGCACCCGATAGAACTCCTAGGTGATGTGGGACATGTGGAATCTTGTTCGGTTCATTTGGAGATGGTGTTAGTGTTAGTGCAAGATAGCTGCATTGTTTGTGCCAAAAGGCTCATATATTGTTTAGGACGCACCTGATGGTACTCCTAGGTGACGTGGTTCATGTGGAATCTCGTTCGGTCTGTTTGGAGATGGTGTTAGTGTTAGTGCAATGTTTGCGCCAGACATACCATAGGCTCAGATATCGTTTAGGACGCACCCGATGGTACTTCGAGGTGATGAAGCTCAAGTGGAAGCTAGTTTTGGTCCGTTTAGAGATAGTGCTAATCTTGTCACAAGATCGGTGAACGGTTTGCGACGAAGTAGCATAGGCTCGGGAACCATTTTGGACGCATCCGATGGAACTCGTAGGTGATGTGGGTCATGTGGAATCTCGTTCGGTCCGTTTGGAGATGGTGTTAGTGTTAGTGCAAGATAGGTGCATGATTTGCGCCAAACGTACCATAACCTCAGATATCGTTTAGGACGCACCTGATGGTACTCCTAGGTGACGACGCTCAACTGGATGCTCATTTTGGTCCATTTGGACATAGTGCTAATCTTGACGCAAGATCGGTGCACGGTTTACGTCAAACGTACCATAGGCTCAGAAATTGTTTTGGACACACCCGATGGAACTCCTAGGTGATGTGGGTTATGTGGAATCTCATTCTGTCCGTTTGGAGATGGTGTTAGTGTTAGTGCAAGATAGTTGCACGGTTTGCGTCAAATGTACCATAGCCACAGATATCGTTTAGGACACACCCGATGGTACACCTAGGAGACGAAGGTCAACTAGAAGCTAGTTTCGGTCCGTTTGGAGACAGTACTAATCTTGATGCAAGATCGGTGCATGGTTTGCGCCGAATGTACCATAGGCTCAGAAATCATTTTGGACGCACTGGATGGAACTCCAAGGTGATGTGGGTCATGTGGAATCTCATTCAGTCCGTTTGGAGATGGTGTTAGTGTTAGTGCAAGATAGGTGCACGGTTTGCGCCGAACGTACCATGGGCTCAGAAATAGTTTTGGATGCATTCGATGGAACTCCTAGGTGATGTGGGACATGGGGAATCTCATTCGGTCCGTTTGGAGATGGTGTTAGTGTTAGTGCAAGATAGGTGCATTGTTTGCGCCAAAAGGCTCATATATCGTTTAGGACGCACCTGATGGTACTCCTAGGTGACGTGGTTCATGTGGAATCTCGTTCGGTTTGTTTGAAGATGGTGTTAGTGTTAGTGGAAGATAGGTGCAAGGTTTGCGCCAGATGTACCATAGGCTCAGATATCATTTTGGACGCACCCGATGGAACTCCAAGGTGATGTGGGTCATGTGGAATCTCGTTCGGTTTGTTTGGAGATGGTGTTAGTGTTAGTGCAAGATAGGTGCATGGTTTGCGCCGAACGTACCATGGGCTCAAAATCGTTTTGGATGCACCCGATAGAACTCCTAGGTGATGTGGGACATGTGGAACTCGTTCGGTCCATTTGGAGATGGTGTTAGTGTTAGTGCAAGATAGGTGCATTGTTTGCGCCAAAAGGCTCATATATCGTTTAGGACGCACCTGATGGTACTCCTAGGTGAGGTGGTTCATGTGGAACCTCGTTCGGTTTGTTTGGAGATGGTGTTAGTGTTAGTGCAAGATAGGTGCATGATTTGTGCCAAACATACCATAGGCTCAGATATCATTTTGGACGCACCCGATGGAACTCATAGGAGATGTGGGTCATGTGGAATCTCGTTCGGTCCGTTTGGAGATGGTGTTAGTGTTAGTGCAAGATAGGTGCACGGTTTGCGCCAAACGTACCATAATCTCAGATATCTTTTAGGACGCACCTGATGGTACTCCTAGGTGACGACGCTCAACTGGATGCTCGTTTTGGTCCATTCGGACATAGTGCTAATCTTGACGCAAGATCGGTGCACGGTTTACGCCATACGTATCATAGGCTCGGAAATTGTTTTGGACACACCTGATGGAACTCCTAGGTGACGTGGGTTATGTGGAATCTCGCTCTGTCTGTTTGGAGATGGTGTTAGTGTTAGTGCAAGATAGGTGCACGGTTTGCGCCGAACGTACCATAGCCACAGATATCATTTAGGACACACCAGATGGTACACCTAGGTGACGAAGCTCAACTGGAAGCTAGTTTTGGTCTGTTTGGAGATAGTTCTAATCTTGACGCAAGGTCGGTGCACGGTTTGCGCCGAATGTACCATAGGCTCAGAAATCATTTTGGACGCACCAGATGGAACTCCAAGGTGATGTGGCTCATGTGGAATCTCAGTCGGTCCGTTTGGAGATGGTGTTAGTGTTAGTGCAAGATAGGTGCACAGTTTGCGTCGAACGTACCATAGGCTCGGAAATCATTTTGGATGCACCTAATGGAACTCCTCGGTGATGTGGGTCATGTGAAATCTCATTCGGTCCGTTTGGAGATGGTGTTAGTGCTAGTGCAAGATAGGTACACTTTTTGCGCCGAATGTACCATGGGCTAAGAAATCGTTTTGGATGCACCCGATGGAACTCCTAAGTGATGTGGGACATGTGGAATCTCGTTCGATCGATTTGGAGATGGTGTTAGTGTTAATGCATGATAGCTGCATTGTTTGCGCCAAAAGGCTCATATATTGTTTAGGATGCACGTGATGGTACTCCTAGGTGACGTGGTTCATGTGGAATCTCGTTTGGTCTATTTGGAGATGGTGTTAGTGTTAGTGCAAGGTTTGCGCCAGACGTACCATAGGCTCATATATTGTTTAGGACGCACCTGATGGTACTCCAAGGTGACATGGTTCATGTGGAATCTCGTTCGGTCTGTTTGGAGATGGTGTTAGTGTTAGTGCAACGTTTGCGCCGGACGTACCATAGGCTCAGATATCGTTTAGGATGCACCCGATGGTACTCCAAGGTGATGAAGCTCAAGTGGAAGCTAGTTTTGGTCTATTTAGAGATAGTGCTAATCTTGTCGCAAGATCGGTGAACGGTTTGCGCCGAACGTAGCATAGGCTCGGGAACCATTTTGGACGCACCCGATGGAACTCGTAGGTGATGTGGGTCATGTGGAATCTCGTTCGGTCCGTTTGGAGATGGTGTTAGTGTTAGTGCAAGCTAGGTGCATGATTTGCGCCAAACATACCATAACCTCAGATATCGTTTAGGACGCACCTGATGGTACTCCTAGGTGACGACGCTTAACTAGATGCTCATTTTGGTCCATTTGGAAATAGTGCTAATCTTGACGCAAGATCGGTGCACGGTTTACGTCAAACGTACCATAGGCTTAGAAATTGTTTTGGACACACCTGATGGAACTCCTAGGTGATGTGGGTTATGTGGAATCTCATTCTATCCGTTTGGAGATGGTGTTAGTGTTAGTGCAAGATAGGTGCACGGTTTGCACCAAACGTACTATAGCCACAGATATCGTTTAGGACACACCCGATGGTACACCTAGGTAATGAAGGTCAACTGGAAGCTAGTTTTGGTCCGTTTGGAGATAGTACTAATCTTGATGCAAGATCAGTGCACACTTTGCGCCGAATGTACCATAGGCTCAGAAATCATTTTGGACGCACCAGATGGAACTCCAAGGTGATGTGGGTCATGTGGAATCTCATTCGGTCTGTTTGGAGATGGTGTTAGTGTTAGTGCAAGATAGGTGCACGGTTTGCGCCGAACGTACCATGGGCTCAGAAATCGTTTTGGATGCACCCGATGGAACTCCTAGGTGATGTGGGACATGTGGAATCTCGTTCGGTCCATTTGGAGATGGTGTTAGTGTTAGTGCAAGATAGGTGCATTGTTTGCGCCAAAAGGCTCATATATCGTTTAGGACGCACCTGATGGTACTCCTAGGTGACGTGGTTCATGTGGAACCTCGTTCGGTTTGTTTGGAGATGGTGTTAGTGTTAGTGCAAGATAGGTGCATGATTTGCGCCAAACATACCATAGGCTCAGATATCATTTTGGACGCACCCGATGGAACTCGTAGGTGATGTGGGTCATGTGGAATCTCGTTCGGTCCGTTTGGAGATGGTGTTAGTGTTAGTGCAAGATAGGTGCACGGTTTGCTCCAATCATACCATAATCTAAGATATCTGACGCACCTGATGGTACTCCTAGGTGACGACGCTCAACTGGATGCTCGTTTTGGTCCATTTGGACATAGTGCTAATCTTGACGCAAGATCGGTGCACGGTTTACGCCAAACATACCATAGGCTCGGAAATTGTTTTGGACACACCTGATGGAACTCCTAGGTGACGTGGGTTATGTGGAATCTCGTTCTGTCCGTTTGGAGATGGTGTTAGTGTTAGTGCAAGATAGGTGCACGGTTTGCGCCAAACGTACCATAGCCACAGATATCGTTTAGGACACACCAGATGGTACACCTAGGTGACGAAGCTCAACTGGAAGCTAGTTTCGGTCTGTTTGGAGATAGTACTAATCTTGACGCAAGATCAGTGCATGGTTTGCGCCGAACGTACCATAGGCTCAGAAATCATTTTGGACGCACCAGATGGAACTCCAAGGTGATGTGGCCCATGTGGAATCTCATTCGGTCCATTTGGAGATGGTGTTAGTGTTAGTGCAAGATAGGTGCACGGTTTGCGTCGAACGTACCATAGGCTCAGAAATCATTTTGGATGCACCAAATGGAACTCCTAGGTGATGTGGGTCATGTGGAATCTCATTCGGTCCATTTGGAGATGGTGTTAGTGTTAGTGCAAGATAGGTGCATGTTTTGCGCCGAACGTACCATGGGCTCAGAAATCGTTTTGGATGCACCCGATGGAACTCCTAGGTGATGTGGGACATGTGGAATCTCATTCGGTTGATTTGGAGATGTTGTTAGTGTTAGTGCAAGATAGCTGCATTGTTTGCGCCAAAAGGCTCATATATCGTTTAGGACGCACCTGATGGTACTCCTAGGTGACGTGGTTCATGTGGAACCTCGTTCGGTTTGTTTGGAGATGGTGTTAGTGTTAGTGCAAGATAGGTGCATGATTTGCGCCAAACATACCATAGGCTCAGATATCATTTTGGACGCACCCGATGGAACTCGTAGGTGATGTGGGTCATGTGGAATCTCGTTCGGTCCGTTTGGAGATGGTGTTAGTGTTAGTGCAAGATAGGTGCACGGTTTGCTCCAATCATACCATAATCTAAGATATCTGACGCACCTGATGGTACTCCTAGGTGACGACGCTCAACTGGATGCTCGTTTTGGTCCATTTGGACATAGTGCTAATCTTGACGCAAGATCGGTGTACGGTTTACGCCAAACATACCATAGGCTCGGAAATTGTTTTGGACACACCTGATGGAACTCCTAGGTGACGTGGGTTATGTGGAATCTTGTTCTGTCCGTTTGGAGATGGTGTTAGTGTTAGTGCAAGATAGGTGCACAGTTTGCGCCAAACGTACCATAGCCACAGATATCGTTTAGGACACACCAGATGGTACACCTAGGTGACGAAGCTCAACTGGAAGCTAGTTTCGGTCTGTTTGGAGATAGTACTAATCTTGACGCAAGATCAGTGCATGGTTTGCGCCGAACGTACCATAGGCTCAGAAATCATTTTGGACACACCAGATGGAACTCCAAGGTGATGTGGCTCATGTGGAATCTCATTCGGTCCATTTGGAGATGGTGTTAGTGTTAGTGCAAGATAGGTGCACGGTTTGCGTCGAACGTACCATAGGCTCGGAAATCATTTTGGATGCACCAAATGGAACTCCTAGGTGATGTGGGTCATGTGGAATCTCATTCGGTCCATTTGGAGATGGTGTTAGTGTTAGTGCAAGATAGGTGCATGTTTTGCGCCGAACGTACCATGGGCTCAGAAATCGTTTTGGATGCACCCGATGGAACTCCTAGGTGATGTGGGACATGTGGAATCTCATTCGGTTGATTTGGAGATGTTGTTAGTGTTAGTGCAAGATAGCTGCATTGTTTGCGCCAAAAGGCTCATATATCGTTTAGGATGCACCTGATGGTACTCCTAGGTGACGTGGTTCATGTGGAACCTCGTTCGGTTTGTTTGGAGATGATGTTAGTGTTAGTGCAAGATAGGTGCATGATTTGCGCCAAACATACCATAGGCTCAGATATCATTTCGGACGCACCCGATGGAACTCGTAGGTGATGTGGGTCATGTGGAATCTCGTTCGGTCCGTTTGGAGATGGTGTTAGTGTTAGTGCAAGATAGGTGCACGGTTTGCTCCAATCGTACCATAATCTAAGATATCTGACGCACCTGATGGTACTCCTAGGTGACGACGCTCAACTGGATGCTCGTTTTGGTCCATTTGGACATAGTGCTAATCTTGACGCAAGATCGGTGCACGGTTTACGCCAAACATACCATAGGCTCGGAAATTGTTTTGGACACACCTGATGGAACTCCTAGTTGACGTGGGTTATGTGGAATCTCGTTCTGTCCGTATGGAGATGGTGTTAGTGTTAGTGCAAGATAGGTGCACGGTTTGCGCCAAACGTACCATAGCCACAGATATCGTTTAGGACTCACCAGATGGTACACCTAGGTGATGAAGCCCAACTAGAAGCTAGTTTCGGTCTGTTTGGAGATAGTACTAATCTTGACACAAGATCAGTGCACGGTTTGCGCCGAATGTACCATAGGCTCAGAAATCATTTTGGACGCACCAGATGGAACTCCAAGGTGATGTGGCTCATGTGGAATCTCATTCGGTCCATTTGGAGATGGTGTTAGTGTTAGTGCAAGATAGGTGCACGGTTTGCGTCGAACGTACCATAGGCTCGGAAATCATTTTGGATGCACCAAATGGAACTCCTAGGTGATGTGGGTCATATGGAATCTCATTCGGTCCATTTGGAGATGGTGTTAGTGTTAGTGCAAGATAGGTGCATGTTTTGCGCCGAACGTACCATGGGCTCAGAAATCATTTTGGATGCACCCGATGGAACTCCTAGGTGATGTGGGACATGTGGAATCTCGTTCGGTTGATTTGGAGATGGTGTTAGTGTTAGTGCAAGATAGCTGCATTGCTTGCGCCAAAAGGCTCATATATCGTTTAGGACACACCTGATGGTACTCCTAGGTGACGTGGTTCATGTGGAACCTCGTTCGGTTTGTTTGGAGATGGTGTTAGTGTTAGTGCAAGATAGGTGCATGATTTGCGCCAAACATACCATAGGCTCAGATATCATTTTGGAAGCACCCGATGGAACTCGTAGGTGATGTGGGTCATGTGGAATCTCGTTCGGTCCGTTTGGAGATGGTGTTAGTGTTAGTGCAAGATAGGTGCACGGTTTCTCCAATCGTACCATAATCTAAGATATCTGACGCACCTGATGGTACTCCTAGGTGACGACGCTCAACTGGATGCTCGTTTTGGTCCATTTGGACATAGTGCTAATCTTGACGCAAGATCGGTGCACGGTTTATGCCAAACATACCATAGGCTCGGAAATTGTTTTGGACACACCTGATGGAACTCCTAGGTGATGTGGGTTATGTGGAATCTCGTTCTGTCCGTTTGGAGATGGTGTTAGTGTTAGTGCAAGATAGGTGCACGGTTTGCGCCAAACGTACCATAGCCACAGATATCGTTTAGGACACACCAGATGGTACACCTAGGTGACGAAGCTCAACTGGAAGCTAGTTTCGGTCTGTTTGGAGATAGTACTAATCTTGACGCAAGATCAGTGCACGGTTTGCGCTGAACGTACCATAGGCTCAGAAATCATTTTGGACGCACCAGATGGAACTCCAAGGTGATGTGGCTCATGTGGAATCTCATTCGGTCCATTTGGAGATGGTGTTAGTGTTAGTGCAAGATAGGTGCACGGTTTGCGTCGAACGTACCATAGGCTCGGAAATCATTTTGGATGCACCAAATGGAACTCCTAGGTGATGGGGGTCATGTGAATCTCATTCGGTCCATTTGGAGATGGTGTTAGTGTTAGTGCAAGATAGGTGCATGTTTTGCGCTGAACGTACCATGGGCTCAGAAATCATTTTGGATGCACCCGATGGAACTCCTAGGTGATGTGGGACATGTGGAATCTCGTTCAGTTGATTTGGAGATGGTGTTAGTGTTAGTGCAAGATAGCTGCATTGTTTGCGCCAAAAGGCTCATATATTGTTTAGGACGCACCTGATGGTACTCCAAGGTGACGTGGTTCATGTGGAACCTTGTTCGGTCTGTTTGGAGATGGTGTTAGTGTTAGTGCAACGTTTGCGCCAGACATACCATAGGCTCAGATATCGTTTAGGACGCACCCGATGGTACTCCGAGCTAGTTTTGGTCTGTTTAGAGATAGTGCTAATCTTGTTGCAAGATCGGTGAACGGTTTGCGCCGAACGTAGCATAGGCTCGGGAACCATTTTGGACGCAACCGATGGAACTCGTAGGTGATGTGGGTCATGTGGAATCTCGTTCGGTCCGTTTGGAGATGGTGTTAGTGTTAGTGCAAGCTAGGTGCATGATTTGTGCCAAACATACCATAACCTCAGATATCGTTTAGGACGCACCTTATGGTACTCCTAGGTGACAACGCTCAACTGGATGCTCATTTTGGACCATTTGGACATAGTGCTAATCTTGATGCAAGATCGGTGCACGGTTTACGTCAAACGTACCATAGGCTCAGAAATTGTTTTGGACACACCCGATGGAACTCCTAGGTGATGTGGGTTATGTGGAATCTCATTCTATCCGTTTGGAGATGGTGTTAGTCATAGTGCAAGATAGGTGCACGGTTTGCACCAAACGTACCAAGGCCACAGATATCGTTTAGGACACACCCGATGGTACACCTAGGTGACGAAGCTCAACTAGAAGCTAGTTTTAGTCCATTTGGAGATAGTACTAATCTTGATGCAAGATCGGTGCACGGTTTGCGCCGAACATACCATAGGCTCAGAAATCGTTTTGGATGCACCAGATGGAACTCCAAGGTGATGTGGGTCATGTGGAATCTCATTCGGTCCGTTTGGAGATGGTGTTAGTGTTAGTGCAAGATAGGTGCACGGTTTGCGCCGAACGTACCATGGGCTAAGAAATCATTTTGGATGCACCCGATGGAACTCCTAGGTGACGTGGTTCATGTGGAATCTCGTTCGGTCCATTTGGAGATGGTGTTAGTGTTAGTGCAAGATAGGTGCATGTTTTGCGCCGAACGTACCATGGGCTCAGAAATCGTTTTGGATGCACCCGATGGAACTCCTAGGTGATGTGGGACATGTGGAATCTCGTTCGGTTGATTTGGAGATGGTGTTAGTGTTAGTGCAAGATAGCTGCATTGTTTGCGCCAAAAGGCTCATATATTGTTTAGGACGCACCTGATGGTACTCCAAGGTGACGTGGTTCATGTGGAATCTTGTTCGGTCTGTTTGGAGATGGTGTTAGTGTTAGTGCAACGTTTGCGCCAGACATACCATAGGCTCAGATATCGTTTAGGACGCACCCGAAGGTACTCCGAGCTAGTTTTGGTCTGTTTAGAGATAGTGCTAATCTTGTTGCAAGATCGGTGAACGGTTTGCGCCGAACGTAGCATAGGCTCGGGAACCATTTTGGACGCACCCGATGGAACTCGTAGGTGATGTGGGTCATGTGGAATCTCGTTCGGTCCGTTTGGAGATGGTGTTAGTGTTAGTGCAAGCTAGGTGCATGATTTGTGCCAAACATACCATAACCTCAGATATCGTTTAGGACGCACCTTATGGTACTCCTAGGTGACAACGCTCAACTGGATGCTCATTTTGGTCCATTTGGACATAGTGCTAATCTTGATGCAAGATCGGTGCACGGTTTACGTCAAACGTACCATAGGCTCAGAAATTGTTTTGGACACACCCGATGGAACTCCTAGGTGATGTGGGTTATGTGGAATCTCATTCTGTCCATTTGGAGATGGTGTTACTCATAGTGCAAGATAGGTGCACGGTTTGCACCAAACGTACCAAGGCCACAGATATTGTTTAGGACACACCCGATGGTACACCTAGGTGACGAAGCTCAACTAGAAGCTAGTTTCAGTTCGTTCGGAGATAGTACTAATCTTGATGCAAGATCGGTGCACGGTTTGCGCCAAACGTACCATAGGCTTAGAAATCATTTTGGACGCAGCAGATGGAACTCCAAGGTGATGTGGGTCATGTGGAATCTCATTCGGTCCGTTTGGAGATGGTGTTAGTGTTAGTGCAAGATAGGTGCACGGTTTGCGCCGAACGTACCATGGGCTCAGAAATCATTTTGGATGCACCCTGATCGAACTCCTAGGTGACGTGGTTCATGTGGAATCTCGTTTGGTCCATTTGGAGATGGTGTTAGTGTTAGTGCAAGATAGGTGCATTGTTTGCGCCAAAAGGCTCATATATCGTTTAGGACACACACTCCTAGGTGATGCGGTTCATGTGGAATCTCGTTCGGTTTGTTTGGAGATGGTGTTAGTGTTAGTGGAAGATAGGTGCAAGGTTTGTGCCAGACGTACCATAGGCTCAGATATCATTTTGGACACACCTGACGGTACTCCTAGGTGACGAAGCTCATGTGGAAGCTAGTTTTGGTCCATTTAGAGATAGTGCTAATCTTGTCGCAAGATCGGTGAATGGTTTGCACCGAACGTAGCATAGGCTCGGGAACCATTTTGGACGCACCTGATGGAACTCGTAGGTGATGTGGGTCATGTGGAATCTCGTTCGGTCCGTTTGGAGATGGTGTTAGTGTTAGTGCAAGATAGGTGCACGGTTTGCGCTAAACGTACCATAATCTCAGATATCTTTTAGGATGCACCTGATGGTACTCCTAGGTGACGACGCTCAACTGGATGCTCGTTTTGGTCCATTTGGACATAGTGCTAATCTTGACGCAAGATCGGTGCACGGTTTACGCCAAACGTACCATAGGCTCAGAAATTGTTTTGGACACACCTGATGGAACTCCTAGGTGACGTGGGTTATGTGGAATCTCATTCTGTCTGTTTGGAGATGGTGTTAGTGTTAGTGCAAGATAGGGGCACGGTTTGTGCCAAACATACCATAGCCACAGATATCGTTTAGGACACACCAGATGGTACACCTAGGTGACGAAGCTCAACTGGAAGCTAGTTTCGGTCTGTTTGGAGATAGTTCTAATCTTGACGCAAGATCGGTGCACTGGTTTGCGCCGAATGTACCATAGGCTCAGAAATCATTTTGGACGCACCAGATGGAACTCCAAGGTGATGTGGCTCATGTGGAATCTCATTCGGTCCGTTTGGAGATGGTGTTAGTGTTAGTGCAAGATAGGTGCACGGTTTGCGTCGAACATACCATAGGCTCGGAAATCATTTTGGATGCACCTAATGGAACTCCTAGGTGATGTGGGTCATGTGGAATCTCATTCGGTCCGTTTGGAGAGGGTGTTAGTGTTAGTGCAAGATAGCTGCATTGTTTGTGCCAAAAGGCTCATATATTGTTTAGGACGCACCTGATGGTACTCCAAGGTGACGTGGTTCATGTGGAATCTCGTTCGGTCTGTTTGGAGATGGTGTTAGTGTTAGTGCAACGTTTGCGCCAGACATACCACAGGCTCAGATATCATTTAGGACGCACCCGATGGTACTCTGAGGTGATGAAGCTCAAGTGGAAGCTAGTTTTGGTCTATTTAGAGATAGTGCTAATCTTGTCGCAAGATCGGTGAACGGTTTGCGCCGAACGTAGCATAGGCTCGGGAACCATTTTGGATGCACCCGATGGAACTCGTAGGTGATGTGGGTCATGTGGAATGCAAGCTAGGTGCATGATTTCCGCCAAACGTACCATAACCTCAGATATCGTTTAGGACGCACCTTATGGTACTCCTAGGTGACGACGCTCAACTGGATGCTCATTTTGGTCCATTTGGACATAGTGCTAATCTTGATGCAAGATCGGTGCACGGTTTATGTCAAACGTACCATAGGCTCAGAAATTGTTTTGGACAGACCCGATGGAACTCCTAGGTGACGTGGGTTATGTGGAATCTCATTCTGTCCGTTTGGAGATGGTGTTAGTCATAGTGCAAGATAGGTGCACGGTTTGCACCAAACGTACCAAGGCCACAGATATCGTTTAGGACACACCCGATGGTACACCTAGGTGACGAAGCTCAACTAGAAGCTAGTTTTAGTCCGTTTGGAGATAGTACTAATCTTGATGCAAGATCGGTGCACGGTTTGCGCCGAACATACCATAGGCTCAGAAATCGTTTTGGATGCACCAGATGGAACTCCAAGGTGATGTGGGTCATGTGGAATCTCATTCGGTCCGTTTGGAGATGGTGTTAGTGTTAGTGCAAGATAGGTGCACGGTTTGCGCCGAACGTACCATGGGCTAAGAAATCATTTTGGATGCACCCGATGGAACTCCTAGGTGACGTGGTTCATGTGGAATCTCGTTCGGTCCATTTGGAGATGGTGTTAGTGTTAGTGCAAGATAGGTGCATTGTTTGCACCAAAAGGCTCATATATCGTTTAGGACGCACACTCCTAGGTGACATGGTTCATGTGGAATCTCGTTCAGTTTGTTTGGAGATGGTGTTAGTGTTAGTGGAAGATAGGTGCAAGGTTTGCGCTAGACATACCATAGGATCAGATATCATTTTGGACGCACCCGATGGTACTCCTAGGTGACGAAGCTCATGTGGAAGCTAGTTTTGGTCCGTTTAGAGATAGTGCTAATCTTGTCGCAAGATCGGTGAATGGTTTGCGCCGAACGTAGCATAGGCTCAGGAACCATTTTGGACGCACCCGATGGAACTCGTAGGTGATGTGGGTCATGTGGAATCTTGTTCGGTCCGTTTGGAGATGGTGTTAGTGTTAGTGCAAGGTAGGTGCACGGTTTGCGCCAAACGTACCATAATCTCAGATATCTTTTAGGACACACCTGATGGTACTCCTAGGTGATGACGCTCAACTGGATGCTCGTTTTGGTCCATTTGGACATAGTGCTAATCTTGACGCAAGATCGATGCATGGTTTACGCCAAACGTACCATAGGCTCGGAAATTGTTTTGGACACACCCGATGGAACTCCTAGGTGACGTGGGTTATGTGGAATCTCGTTCTGTCTGTTTGGAGATGGTGTTAGTGTTAGTGCAAGATAGGTGCATGGTTTGCGCCAAACATACCATAGCCACAGATATCATTTAGGACACACCAGATGGTACACCTAGGTGACGAAGCTCAATTGGAAGCTAGTTTCGGTCTGTTTGGAGATAGTACTAATCTTGACGCAAGATCGGTGCACGGTTTGTGTCGAACGTACCATAGGCTCGGAAAACATTTTGGACGCACCAGATGGAACTCCTAGGTGATGTGGGTCATGTGGAATCTCATTCGGTCCGTTTGGAGATGGTGTTAGTGTTAGTGCAAGATAGGTGCACGTTTTGCGCCGAACGTACCATGGGCTCAGAAATCGTTTTGAATGCACCCGATGGAACTCCTAGGTGATGTGCGACATGTGGAATCTCGTTCGGTTGATTTGGAGATGGTGTTAGTGTTAGGGCAAGATAGCTACATTGTTTGCGCCAAAAGGCTCATATATTGTTTAGGACGCACCTAATGGTACTCCAAGGTGAGGAGGTTCATGTGGAATCTCGTTCGGTCTGTTTGGAGATGGTGTTAGTGTTAGTGCAACGTTTGCGCCAGACATACCATAGGCTCAGATATCGTTTAGGACGCAGCCGATGGTACTCTGAGGTGATGAAGCTCAAGTGGAAGCTAGTTTTGGTCTGTTTAGAGATAGTGCTAATCTTGTCGCAAGATCGGTGAACGGTTTGCGCCGAACGTAGCATAGGCTCGGGAACCATTTTGGACACACCCGATGGAACTCGTAGGTGATGTGCGACATGTGGAATCTCGTTCGGTCCGTTTGGAGATGGTGTTAGTGTTAGTGCAAGCTAGGTGCATGATTTGCGCCAAACGTACCATAACCTCAGATATCGTTTAGGACGCACCTGATGGTACTCCTAGGTGACAACGCTCAACTGGATGCTCATTTTGGTCCATTTGGACATAGTGATAATCTTGACGCAAGATCGGTGCACGGTTTATGTCAAACGTACCATAGGCTCAGAAATTGTTTTGGACACACCCGATGGAACTCCTAGGTGATGTGGGTTATGTGGAATCTCATTTTGTCTGTTTGGAGATGGTGTTAGTCATAGTGCAAGATAGGTGCACGGTTTGCGCCAAACGTACCAAGGCCACAGATATCGTTTAGGACACACCCGATGGTACACCTAGGTGACGAAGCTCAACTAGAAGCTAGTTTTAGTCCGTTTGGAGATAGTACTAATCTTGATGCAAGATCGGTGCACGGTTTGCGCTGAACGTACCATAGGCTCAGAAATCGTTTTGGACGCACCAGATGGAACTCCAAGGTGATGTGGGTCATGTGGAATCTCATTCGGTCCATTTGGAGATGGTGTTAGTGTTAGTGCAAGATAGGTGCACGGTTTGCGCCGAACGTACCATGGGCTAAGAAATCGTTTTGGATGCACCTGATGGAACTCCTAGGTGACGTGGTTCATGTGGAATCTCGTTCGGTCCATTTGGAGATGGTGTTAGTGTTAGTGCAAGATAGGTGCATTGTTTGCACCAAAAGGCTCATATATCGTTTAGGACGCACACTCCTAGGTGACATGGTTCATGTGGAATCTCGTTCGGTTTGTTTGGAGATGGTGTTAGTGTTAGTTGAAGATAGGTGCAAGGTTTGCGCTAGACGTACCATAGGATCAGATATCATTTTGGACGCACCCGATGGTACTCCTAGGTGACGAAGCTCATGTGGAAGCTAGTTTTGGTCCGTTTAGAGATAGTGCTAATCTTGTCGCAAGATCGGTGAATGGTTTGCGCCGAACGTAGCATAGGCTCAGGAACCATTTTGGACGCACCAGATGGAACTCGTAGGTGATGTGGGTCATGTGGAATCTCGTTCGGTTCGTTTGGAGATGGTGTTAGTGTTAGTGCAAGGTAGGTGCACGGATTTGCGCCAAACGTACCATAATCTCAGATATCTTTTAGGACACACCTGATGGTACTCCTAGGTGACGACGCTCAACTGGATGCTCGTTTTGGTCCATTTGGACATAGTGCTAATCTTGACGCAAGATCGGTGCACGGTTTACGCCAAACGTACCATAGGCTCAGAAATTGTTTTGGACACACCGATGGAACTCC
Source organism: Miscanthus floridulus (assembly GCF_019320115.1). Taxonomy (NCBI): domain Eukaryota; kingdom Viridiplantae; phylum Streptophyta; class Magnoliopsida; order Poales; family Poaceae; genus Miscanthus; species Miscanthus floridulus. The sequence goes on from NW_027096901.1 coordinate 66,557, forward strand.
TAGGTGACGTGGGTTATGTGGAATCTCATTCTGTCTGTTTGGAGATGGTGTTAGTGTTAGTGCAAGATAGGTGCACGGTTTGCGCCAAACATACCATAGCCACAGATATCGTTTAGGACACACCAGATGGTACACCTAGGTGACGAAGCTCAACTGGAAGCTAGTTTCGGTCTGTTTGGAGATAGTTCTAATCTTGACGCAAGATCGGTGCACGGTTTGCGTCCGAATGTATCATAGGCTCAGAAATCATTTTGGACGCACCAGATGGAACTCCAAGGTGATGTGGGTCATTGTGGAATCTCATTCGGTCCGTTTGGAGATGGTGTTAGTGTTTAGTGCAAGATAGGTGCACGGTTTGCGTCCGAACGTACCATAGGGCTCAGAATCAGTTTTGGATGCACCCTAATGGAACTCCAGGTGATGTTGCGTACATGTGGAATCTCAGTTCGGTCCGTTTGGAGATGGTGTTAGTGTTAGTGCAAGATAGCTGCATTGTTTGCTGCCAAAAGGCTCATATATTGTTTAGGACGCACCTGATGGTACTCCAAGGTGACGGAGGTTCATGTGGAATCGCGTTCGGTCTATTTTGGAGATGGTGTTAGTGTTAGTGCAACGTTTGCACCAGACATACCAGGCTCAGATATCGTTTAGGACGCACCCGATGGTACTCCGAGCTAGTTTTTTGGTCTATTAGAGATAGTGCTAATCTTGTCGCAAGATCGGTGAACGGTTTGCGCCGAACGTAGCATAGGCTCGGGAACCATTTTGGATGCACCCGATGGAACTCGTAGGTGATGTGGGTCATGTGGAATCTCGTTCGGTCCGTTTGGAGATGGTGTTAGTGTTAGTGCAAGCTAGGTGCATGATTTCCCAAACGTACCATAACCTCAGATATCGTTTAGGACGCACCTTATGGTACTCCTAGGTGACGACGCTCAACTGGATGCTCATTTTGGTCCATTTGGACATAGTGCTAATCTTGATGCAAGATCGGTGCACGGTTTATGTCAAACGTACCATAGGCTCAGAAATTGTTTTGGACACACCCGATGGAACTCCTAGGTGACGTGGGTTATGTGGAATCTCATTCTGTCCGTTTGGAGATGGTGTTAGTCATAGT